>NC_034412.1:12538049-12643942 GCF_002078875.1 Numida meleagris
GGGGGCGGCGGGAGCGCCGCGGCATTAGGGAGCGGCCGGCGCCGTAAGGGCGCGTGGGGCCGGCGGGGCAGCGGTGCCCCCTCCTCCGAGCCCCGCGCCGCGCTGTTTGTCAAGCGGCGGTTGCGAAATTATTGATGTTCAGGAAGTCGGTGGTGGAAGGGTGTTCTGGAACGGTCATTAATGCTTCTGTGTCTTTGTGTCGCGTGTGTGAAAGAGACTGGTCGGTGACTTTATTTTGGTGGTTAGGAAGTGCTGACTAAAAATACCCCCGCGTTCCGTACCATGGGAAGCCGGGGGGTGAGCACGCGGCGGGAGGGGACGGCGCTGCGGCTGCTCGGAGCGCGGAGAAACAGGATGTGAGCGCTTCCTGCGGCACACGGCGGCTCGCCCCGCGCCGCGCGGCCCATTCAGTTCCTTTCTCACGCGGCGCCTCGGCCTTTTTGAGAATGAAACGACGCGGGTCGGGATTGGCGTGGGGCAGGGAGCGGGGAGCGGTCGTGCGCTACTACTGAGTGGTTGCGTGTAGCTGGGGCCGTGGAGGCGTGCTGTTTAAACGCTGCCGTGCGGTGTAGACGAAGTTGCCATCGGTGAGCGATGAGGCCATCGAGGCAGCAAGCGGAGTTCATCGCGGCCGGAGGAGCTCGAGCTGCTGCAGTGGCTGCAGGCGGTGCCCGTGGGGCAGGCGGGGCTGGGCGCAGCTTCCTGAGACCCTGCTGGTAGCCGTTAGCCCAGAACTAACGCGGGCTGGCTTTAAAACAAGTCAAAGCTGGCGTATTTACTGATGCTGCCCTGCTCCTTAACTTCTGGTACAGAATCACAGAATGGCTTGGGCTGGAGTTCCTACTCCCCTGCCACGGGCAGGGCTGCCGGCCGCTAGATCCAAGCACTGGCTCAGGCTGCCCAGACCCCATCCAGCCTGGCCTTGAGCTCCTCCAGAGATGGGGCACCCAAAACCTCTCCGGGCAGCAGCGCCAGGGCCTCACCGCTGTTACAAGGGCTTGGTCAGCAGCTGACAGCGCAGCAATTCAGGGAGTTTGCGTTCTATGATACTGAACTGAACACAAGTTTTACAGTAGGTGTTAGAAGGCTAACCCCCAAATTTCTCAAAACTTACTTGAAGCTGCTTTTATTGACCTATATAAGTGCTCTGGATGGATCCTACAGTTACAAAGTAACTTTGAATGTTGCCGCAGTCAACAGCCTGGAAAAGGTGATGGCAATCCAAAGGTGGTGCCTGTTGTCTTAATGAGGAGCATTGTGAATAGCTCATATCTGTCCCTCCTCCTCCTTAGTGTCTGGTGCTTGATCACTGTTAGCATTGCATTACTGTCACACGATGTATCTGTATTGAACAAATGATGTGCAGGACAAGAGCATTTGACAGAGCTGTGGGATTTAGTAGGTTGCTGTTACTACTAACGTGCAACATGAAAGTAATATGCGAAGTTCAAGCTTATTAAGTATTGTGTCTAAATTCCTGTTGCTCTGACACCTGAGTTTTTGTTAGAATCACAGCTTTTCCCTTTTGCTTAGGCTCGAGCTGATCTTGCTTTGAAGTAAGGCTTTACAACATAGTTGGATGGCGAACCCAAACTATGCTTTATACATACTTTAAAATCCAAACCAAAATATGTAGTCCACAAAAGTTGTTACTGTCATTTCTTGCTATTTTCCCCAAGGAGGTAGTTGAGTGGCAGCAAAGACAGTTAGTTGAAAAGATGGATAGTCAGTAGTAGTTATTGTTTTCAAAGTAAGAGGATTGGTGTTTGTTATTAGTGATGCATTTGGTATTTCTGCTACTGAATTAGGCTATGAAGTACGTTGTGAACTTAGCCATTGTCCTAAATTAGACTGGTGTCTGAAACTGCTGGATTGACACAGTCACCAAGAAGTGAGTTGGCCTTATTGCTGCTGTGGGGTCACTTGTGCGTTTTGCTGCTGGAACCACAATTTTAAATGTCCTGCTGTATGGTTTTAAATGATGGACATTAAAAAGCCTTGGATACAGTTCCACAGCTGCAGGTAAACATGCTTCTCTTTCTCATCTCCCCAGAAAGCTTTGTGAGATGCTTCTGACTAACCGTCCTTACTGCTTTTCTTTGAACAACTCTTTGGAAGACACAGGCGTACATCTCTGTGACACGCTTCCCTCTTGCTTACTTTTTTGCCCTCTGTTTTTTTGAATTGTGGAACTTACAATGTCTTGACGTTGCCTTCGCTGTCGTTCGCAATTGGCTACTTGCTGAATAAACTGAAAATGCAAAAATTCAAGCTGATATCTGGTGTTATTCTTGCATCGTTTTTATTTTTAATCTGGCTGGCTGGAAGTTCTCTCACAGCTGTAAATGTTAAGAGGTTTTTGGGAAGATGTGACAGCTCTGTGCTTTACCTATCAAGGTGATCTGAGGTGGCTTTTACGTCAGAACTGCAGATTCTCAGCACCTTTCTACCCCAAACCACTCTCAATAAATCTGTCCTTCCTTCAACTACACAAATCAAGATGTCCAGATCTTTTCTTTTTTTGTGAGAAGTCCTCTGATACTGAAGGACTGCAGCATGGTAGAGTGAAAAAGAAAACTGTGAATGATGTAGAAATATTTGTGGTTTGTTTTTTTAAATAAGAAATCGTGGAACGGTAATATTTGTATCTCTGCTGTACAGTGGTTTACAGTGCCAGTCAAGTAATGTTATACCCTAAACGTTTTAGAATAGGGTGGAGAACCTTCAGGGTATTAACCAAAATTACGAGATGCTGACCAGAAGTAACTGATGTGTACGGTTCATGGTCACTAATTACAAACTCGAGCACCAGACACCCTCTGGAGATGACTAACCTCTTGTCCATTTCCTTTTGTTATCTCTTTCCTAAGTTTTACCAAGCTTCCTATTTGAAGGTGATATTCCATCTTCTCTAATTTTTTTCTGCAGTATCTCACTAATGGTTCACTTTCAGTTTAGTTTCATTTTGAAATGTAATGGCATTTAAAACCGGTTCTGTACGTACCCCTCAGTCTGTCAACATTAAGGGTGATGCTTAAAAATAATACCTACACTTCCTCCTCTCCCACACCCAAGCTGATGACAAGCTCCGTGGTGCTTTGGAGAGCAGAGCTTTACCTGGGGGAGTTATCGGAGCGTGTGTACCCCTGGCTTCCAAAGGGCCATAGGGCGGCTCAGCCTGCCCCATTAAACCATCCTGCTCTCTGCTGTAGTGGCTTTTCAAATACCAGACTGACTTGGTTAAATTTAAAGGCCATCACTGATCTATTAGGCAAAAAGGGAAAACAAAGCTCTTCTGATTTTACAGCAGCATAGACAATGAAGCTTATTTTCCAACGTGCTTAATATCTGCAGTTTTCTCAAAAGGAACAGATGTATGACAAATCTATCTCCAGGCTGCAGACTTTGTAGGCGGAGGTGGTGTGATATTTAGACATGATACGTAATGAAAACTCAGCAATTCATGTAGCTATAACCATGTTACTCTTAAGTACCTTATCTAAAGTTCAGATGATTTTAATTCCATATTTCTGGGGGAGTGTAAGAGTGAATGTGACTGTCGGAGGTACTAGCTAAGTCTGAGTCCAGGATACAGTTCTGGTTGCCTGTGCTGAAGATCAGAATTCAAATGGCTTTAAACAGAGAGGAACTCTCAGCAATTAGGAGCCTCTCTCCTTAGCGGTGAGGGCCAAAAAGACTCATGTCTCTCAGCAGGGATATAAGGTGACAGGGGACTGATTCTCATCTTCAAAGAAGGATGCACCAGAGGGGGTGTAACTGCTTAAGGTAATGGATGGTATTGCCAAAAAGACACGGAGGTGTCTGCAGCATTGGGATTCTGGACAGGCAGTTGGAATGCAGGGAAGTATTCTTAGCTGTAAGTACTTAGAAGTGACTACTTCAGAAAAGGCTGCCTGGCATCCAGCAGAGGTTAGTGCAGTGGCTTATAGTGGCATCCAAGAACTCTGTATTCCTGTATTCCTGTCTTTGTGATTGTCCCATCTCATTGGAAACTTCATTTTCTTGTTCTTACTTGTGTTGCATTTAGTCAGTCTATTTTTTCCCCCCTTTCACTACTAAACCAGACATAAAGGGGAAAAAAAAACAATACTTGTAGCTGAATCTTTGGAAATGCATCAATCAACAACAACTGTTCACTGTGAAAAAATGAACTAGACTTGATGGTTAAGATCTTATTAATCAGCTTCCTGTAATCAAGATGTTTAAGGAGAAAATAGTGAGCGAACAGTAGCTCACAGTTGGTGTCTTTGTGTTGGGAGCTAATAATGCTCCATTGCCCCAGGCTGGAGCTTCTCAGCCTCAGCGAGCTGCTGGGGTCAGGCCTGGAGGGGAGGTGCAGGTGCTGGTGAGGCGGTGCGGTGTCATCTTCCTGGCAGCTCTCTTTCCACGTGACACTGGATGTAAAAATTTCTGGGCGCATAAGGGAGCTTACAAATAGAAAGCAAATATGGAAATGCATGTTGAGTGGAAGAGCAAACTTTGGACATCCATTAAAACTACTGAACTTTTGGGTGTGTAACATCTTGTTTTTTCCCCTCAGTACTTACAGCCATTTATTTTATTTACAGATGATGCCAAACATTTAGTACCCAACAAGATGAGAGACTTTTTCTGTACCATAAATTTGGACCAAGAAGAAGTTTTTCGTACGCAGGTAGTTGAAAAATCTTCAAGGTAAGCTCTCTTTTTGCATGGAAATAGTAATTGAGATATTCCCAGTCCAGAACAAAAGCAAGATATTTGTATCAATGTGTATGTTGCTTTGCTCCTCCCTCTTTAAAATGAGAACTGACTCGTGGTGAGTACTCAGAAGTGTTACAGCAGCGTGCAAATCTTAAGAGTAGTGGAAAAAAGACAAAATGGAGGCTTATGAGTACCACAGTGCTTTTAAAACAAAACACGCTGAAACATATTCTGCTGTTTCTCTGTTCCGTTCCATTGGGCAGCATAATGTTCTTTTCCTTGCCAGGTTATTTTTAAGGGAAAGAAATCTGCTCGATCTCAGCTCTCCGTGTCGTTTCCTACTTCTGACATGTAGTCACTATGCAGTGATGGAATTCTGCTCTTAGTGTCTATCTTGTAAAACCTGTTTCTAGAATGGAGGAACTCGAACTTTTCCATGTGTAAGAGTTTTGTTTGCTGTGGGATGTTCCCCTGAGTAGACCTCATTCCCTCCTGCAAGTCTTGTTGCAAGAGCTGCAACCTATACTCTCGCAGAACAGCTTGCTGTGCCTCTCCAAGCAATGGTTAGCTGTAGGTTCTGCTGTGATTTACGAGCTTTAAAAACAATCCAAAAAGTCACAATAAAATATCTGAAATAGTCTTGAAACTTAGTTCTCTGCTGACCGATGGTGAAGCATCCTTGCAGCTGTGTTGCTCTGAAGACCAGAGTGACAGTTTAATTTATTTGAAGGAGGCATCAAACCTTCTTCTTAAAACCCAGAAAGCCTGCTTAAGATGTTGATATTATTTTTTCCCCCCATACTCTTGCTGTTTGCAGTGGTTTTGTTATTAGCACTCCTTTTTATTGCTGTTGGTTTTTTGCTGGGTGCTTCCAGATCAGGAAAGCCGTAGTGCTCAAACAGCACATTTTAATTGGGAATTGTACTTTTTCAGAACGCTTTTTTAAAGTCACCTTATGCTTCTGCATGAAGCATGCACCACAAACATGCAACCAGTTAAATTACAAACAAACAAAAAAAAATTAATTCTGACTGCATTAAATACAGATGAGGAGGATGAGCAAAATATTTGTTCCTGACTGCAGTCGACTAATTTAACTAGGAATGCAAATTGATTTCCAAAACAAAATCAGTTTTTTAGCTTTGCTATCAGGTCGTTGCTACATTGCGATTTGAACTCGTAGAAGATAGAATGCTTAGAAACAAGACCTGTTATATTTAATTTTTATGCACTTTATATAATTATATTCCCTTTAAAGGAAGGGAAATTGATTCCCTTTTGAGAGTTGTTAAGTCGATGCACTTTAATCACAGGAAAAAGAACTAATAACTGCATAGTCAAACGTTAGTAAAAGAAATCACCTTAGATTAATCTACATTTTTTTAAATGATATTGAGGTGTACCTGAAACTTGAGAATGGTGCCATTAGTTCTTCACAGAGGGAAGCAGAAAAATCTCTCTATTGAAATAACAGTTTTAGGGGTGCCTGAAGCAGCACTCCAAACTGAGAGATTTTCAGGTGATATTAATTTTATATTCCTAACTCTAAAATGTTTTATTTGAAATTGGAAGTCAGTGTTCTGAAGCACTCTGCCTACAGGTGCCTTTTAGTCTCTCCTGACCATGTAGGTAACTGTCTTTACTCCTCTGAATGACATCTGTATGAAGTGAAATACACAACGTGAATAGAGTTCCATACAAACTGATGAAATGCAGCAAGGTAAAGCATCCTCTGGTAGGAGCAGCCAGAGCTAGATGCTTACTGTTGTATTACTAGTACGTGTGTAGTTCTGAGGGCTGCTGCTTGTTCTGGAAGCTTTGTACCATCTTGTTGCTTATTACCGTGTTGATCTAGAGTACTGTACTAACCTAGGGCTATTGGAAGGAAAGTGACAGTTCCACTCTGTTAGCTTCAAAACTGTTCAAAACCGTTGCTTTTTAATAAGCTTTAATATGGTATTTGTTTCTGTTTTTTTATTTCTTACTGGCTTTTTTCACAGGTAATACATGGTCTGTTTTTGTCACTGTATTTCTAGGTTGCAAACTTAGACTGAATATAATCCAAATTGTATTCTACAAGTATCTGCTAGTTACGTATATCTGTGGGAGTAGTTGTCGTTAGAATTAAAATGATCTTTGGTTCCAGTGATTGAAAACCAATGAAGAAATGTATTTCTAAAAAATGTGCAAATATATTTGGGTTTCCACCAGCAGTGACGATTGTTAGAAGTACAGCTGTGAAGCAAATGAGTTTTCAGAGATAGAAAAATATGAATTAGTAGGAAGGAGATTATGACTAATGATTCAATAAATGTTTCCTGACACCGCAAGGGATTTCTGTGGATTTTGAAGAAGTTAATTAGTTTGCTTTTTTTTCCCCTGGAAAGGTTAAAGAAGTTTGAACCTCCTCAAATTTCCGTGGTCATATATGAGGAAATGGGGAAGGAGAGGCTGTGGTATCTGTTGCTCTTTTGTTATTGTTGTTTTAAAATAAATCTTTTTTTTTTATTTTTCCAAGTTGAACTTTGTGCAAATGCAAGGTTGCAGAAAGAATTTAACTATCTGATATAACTGTTGCATTTATAAAACAACAGATCTAGGTGCCTCATGCTGTGCTTAAGAATAATCAACAACTGATTCATAATGCAGTAGTGATAATCTGGGTAAGGAAAAGTGTGTTAACGTGATACATGATTAAAACAACACATTACTTTCTGTTAATGTTTGTCAGTGACTGATTTTTTTTTTTTTTGCTGTGTTGGTGAATTTCATTCTCCTTAGCCTTAGGATTGTTGGAAAGCACTACTAATAGCCTCCACCCCATAACAGCGAATCATTATCTGATTGTAATTGTACACATAAGAGTTGTGTAGATCTGGTAAAAATAAGGAGTTACCGCTTAGTGATGTGCAGCTGTTGAGTTGTACGTCGTCACCTATTTCTGACTGGAGTTGAGTTAGTGGCAGAGATTGCCTCGATACCAGTACCAGCTTGTTCATCCGCCCTTCACGCTTTCCACGGTGATAACTTCGTTTTAACTGCAACTAGTACTTGTGTAGCTGGTCAGGAAGCCATACGATGAAACTGACATAAATTAGAAATAAGCCCTTGTTTCATCTTCTGGTGAGTTACTGTGTCAATACAATTAGAATAGGCAGTCAGGGTAATAAGGAAATTGAGGCTGCTGAAGGCTGCACTGCTGCTAAAGTTAATGCTCATGGATCTGTAGCTTCAGTTGTGCTGCTGACAAGAAGAACACGGCTCTCTCAGTGAGTTAAATTTGTTGGGTCTGAAATGAGAGGAAGAAGAAAAAAAAGTGGGGAGCTGAAAAACTAGGAGCTGGTCTTTCAACTGAGAATTTTTAAGTTACATATCAAGATGTAATAGTGATTCATATGCTTTGGAGCCTATTGTAAAAGTTCTCTGTTTAAACAAAATGAATGTTTTAACTTGTGAGCTGTTTTATAATGAATTGCTGGAGTTCCAACTATTGGTTCTGAGAGTAGATTTGAATAATTTGGAACGCTGGATTTTGCGCTTGTGTTTTTGACACTGGTAACCAGCTGTTTTTAACTTGTTTAATGAACCATTGGAACTTGAGCATTTGGTGGCTTTTCTCTAATTTGGGGGGAGGAGAGTAGGTACGATATCCTATTTGGCTATCAACCGATGGTTCCAAATGTAACCGTTTTTATGCTACTTGAATAAACTGGTATTTTAACTGTACAGTGTCAGCCAGGTACTTGACTAGGAAACAACACCAAAAATGTAATTTCTGAGTGTGATTCAGTTGTCATTGTGTTAGCTTTCTGTAGGGAACTAGAGCCAACTAGAATGACTTCAAGACAGGAAAATGTAATTGAAATTGCAGGAAAGATGTCACCTTCTCTGTGTGCTCTAATTTCTATGTATTTCTTGAACACATGTAAAGTGTTTCATGCAGTGTTATTGTATGTTCTATAATGAAGTGGTTGTGGGTGGCTTGGATGACAGGTTAGCATTGTGGTAATCACAAGTCCTGTGATTACAATAAAAATGTAGCATTTCGGTGTCGGCTGTGTGAATTACACCAAGTGCTTCCTGTTTTAATGTTCAGTTTTTCTTTTCAGCCCTTATTTTGGGGAAGAGTTTTACTTTGAGATCCCAAGAACATTCCAGTGGTTGTCCTTCTACATGTATGACAAAAGTGTTCTACAAAAAGACCTGCGTATAGGTAAGTTCTGGGATACTCTCTGCATCTTGCATAACGTTCGGTTGTTTTCAGTATCTGTGGTTTTATGGATATAATTATTGAAGTGATGAATTTTCAAAAACATTGTATATAGTGCTCTTAAATATTTCTTTTAAGTTTGAAAAGTAGGATATTGTTTCCTTGTTTTATCATACTGAAATGTTTATTTTTTTAGGCTAATGGGATATTTTATATTTCCTACTCAGTACATTTTGAAACGCTTTTTTTCTCTAATTCTGTTCCAGTGCAGTATTTGAGTAATTTTCACTACCTTTATATCTCTAAGGAATTAATTGACTTTGCAATTGTGGAATAATTCTTAAAACTATAAATAGACTTTACTGCCAGTGCAACATGTAAACCTAGTGCTTAGAATTGCACAAAATGCACATAACTGAAAAATTACAGGAGGCAGATGTATTTCACTGCCTAAAGGCTTTATTGCAGCTGTTAGTTGGATATAAAGTTGCTGTAAAGCTCTAAGAGTCTGCTGTGGATGTGGACTTCATGTTACTTGAATGGAGGAAAGAAATCATTTGTGCCAGGATGCCAGATAATGTGGCATAATAACAGCCTTCCAAATAGCGGTCAGAAGAGCAGAAGGTGTCTATCTTCAAATTCCTATTTAAACGTTCTTCAGCACCATTACTGTTCTCTCAAATCTTTATTGTGTTATTTCCAGTCACAAGTGTGTCCTTTATTTTACTTAACCTTGTTATTAGTGATAGACAAGATAACACGTTAGTAGCTTAACTGGCTTTGTATGAACTCTTTTGCTGCTTGACTTCTGCTTCATGTTGTTTGTTTCTATGTGCTTTTCATATAGCATTGTTATCTTAAAGAAAAAAAAAGTTTTTAAAGAAAAATCAGTCCTGTTGAGGTACGTGTGCTTTTCACTCCCTGTCTCTTTCTCGTAGGAAAGGTGGCAATCAAAAAAGAAGATTTATGCAACTACACAGGGCAAGAGAACTGGTTTACACTTCAACCTGTTGATTCTAACTCAGAAGTTCAGGTAACCATTAAATTGCATGCTTAGACTGTTTAATATTGCCATTACGTATATTTATCTATATTTAGAATATTTTATTGAACTATGACAGATGTTAATATCTGTGCAATTCATGTGAGTCAGTTGTCTTTCAGCTTGATTAAAGAGTAATGCACACTCAGTTTTTCTAAACAGTATTGTTCCTCATGATGCTTCTCCAAACTGGTAGGAGATCTGAAGTAGCTGTTTGGGAAATGTCTAACAGTATTTTGATACCAAAAAACTTTGATGCGAGAAGCTATGTACTTGAGGCAGCTGAACGATTTAGGAAACTACTGAGTAGTTTTTTCATCTGAAATGATGATTGTGTAGTGTGAAATGGTAATGTCTCCAAACTGGGAGTTATTTGTGCTGTGCTCGTACATTTGAGAATAAAATAAATACTTTCCACGTGCGGCATCAAATAAGCTGTACCTCAGAGTTCTACTTTGTCTGTGCTTCGCATCCTTCTGACGGGATTGTTGTAAGAACATGTAACAATGCAGTGTCTCTAGAGTTGTAGCTATTGTTGTCTATTCTTTAGCTATTCTGAAGTAAATACAGCAGTATTCTTGGGAATCCATTAGCCCTGTTGCTGGGATATCCAATTCAGTATATTTTAAGTTTTCTTCAGATATTCCCAAGTCTTGGCTTCCTTTCTGGAATTAACAAGCACTAAACTTGCTGATTCCTACCAAGTAGCAATAAAATGGTGGTGGAAGAGATGTGGAGATTTAGAGATTGGTCACTTTCTAAAACCACCATGCTTTGTAGTAAATTTAAGACTTCTAGGATCACAATCCACTCCTAATGCAGAAGGTCTACACCTTCTGTGTCTTCCATTCTGGTTCCACAACTCCATACTAACAATGGTAATCTGAAGTGGAGGTGATTAAAAGTAGAGCAGAGTGAAAATACTTTATCCTTGTGTTCATACAAGATTTTGGTTTTGCTATGTATAAAATAATTCCAAGATCGTTTTGTTTTATCTTACATGCTTGCACAAGCTTTTTCAATTCCTTTGCTCTTTCTTTTCCTTCTCAAAATAGAGATTACACAAATAACACTGGTAAGTGAGTTGATGTTACTATCAGCTGCCTTACTCTTTTTTTTAATCACTTTTATCTAGATGATTTTTGTTTGGTATGCTGTGCTGCTTTTGCTGATGCATGGGAATATGCCACTTAAACTGCCTTGCTGAATAACCTGAACTAAGTAGTGTGGTCCAGGTGCATTAAACTGGTGAATAAGCATCGTCATATTGTCGTAACTGTTGATTTGGTAGCTATAATTGCATCTGATATATTATGTTGATGTAAAAACTTGACAGACTAGATCTTACATTCCTCTTTAAAACAAAGTTAATTTCAGGCTAAAACTTGTCCTTTTATCCTTTTGTGTTAAATAAAAAATGTGGGTGGTATGTCTTTTCAGGTGTGTATAGGAGGGGGGTGGCCTTCTCATGGACATTGAAAAATGTATTTTAAAAAATGGCTAGACTTTGATTTTTAGTCAGCATCTGTTCTGTGTTATGTTCTTAGCAGTCTTTTTGTTTCCTTTGCTGCTGGTAACAATAGTATGAATGGATATTATCTTATTTTCTTAAAACTTTCTGCTGTCCATTAGATCTCAAGAAGTATATGTGAATGAGGGAAAACTAAGCAAGTAAAGTAGTATTTGAAAAGCTGAGTAGAACAGTACACATTTAACTGCAACTGATGCAAAATTAGCAGAAAAAACTTCAAATTTTCTAAAATTCATATAGCCTCAGGTTGCTAATAGGATGATTCTTGGGATTATTTGCCTTGCCTTTTTAAAAAATCTTTATATAACTGCTTTGAAATGAGGTCACGGTGTTAAACAAGCCCTTGCTCTGTTCTGTTACTTGTAATGTGAAACAAAAATCTTGTAAAGATTTGATCTGTGCTTGCAAAATGTATAGGGGCAAAACGTTTTACACACTTCTAAGGTTTCTGAAGGTAACATTAATGTTTACTGATCCCTTAACATTGATAGGCTTTGTAGGTTTTACAAGGATTGTAGTAATGTACTTCCAATACATTCCCTTGATCTTCCTGAAGAATGCATATTTTTGTTGGGAAAAATGGAGACTGAGCCTCAGACCAGCTTGTACGTTCGTAGATTCAGATCTGCAAACCTAAAAAAGATGAACGGTCTGGGTAGAGTATACTATGCAGGATTAGATTACGTTAGTTCCGTGGGCCAGTGCGTAGTGCTAGGATCTCGGTGTTGAAGGCACTAAGATGTGACGTGTTTCAGAAACACAGTGTAAGTTGCTCTTACTATGACAAAAATAGAGATATCCAGTGAAAGCTGATAGAACCTGTATCTGGTATGTATAGAGGTTTATGCACGAATCTTACAGAATTAACTACTGTGTGCCATGCTAACTGTGGGAAGATGATATAATTTGTGGAGTACTCCAGAGTTCCAGTTTTCCTTCACATATTCCTACAAGTTTAGTTGTTTGTGATTTTTTTTTTCCCCACCAAGTTAGGGGAAGTAGAAAATGTAGGACAGAGTTCAAGAAAAATACTGAAGAGTTTCTGATACTGGGAGAGGAACTAGAGCATAGCTGTTAGCCTTTCTAACTCTGTTTAACCCACGTAATCTGAGTTGCTCCCAACTGTAGACTACCTCTCAGACAAGCAAATATGCATATCCTTCTCTTAAATTGAAAGTAGTGAAGATGTTAGGAAGAAAACAAACATTGTCAAAAATTATCTGGTGGTAAACTCAACAAAATGTGAGATGTGGGCATAGGATATAAGTGCCTATTGGCATATATAAATACATTTATACACATATTTTATATATTTGCTAGCCCAGTTTTGACTTAAGAGCTTTAGGAAACTTACATTTAGTATAGATACTTGTAATCTTTTTTTAATGTGTAATTAATCTAAATATTGAAAGGGTGGGGAGGAAAAGCCTCTTGAAATACCATGTTAAAATGCAGTAGTAATTCTAAAAGCAAAACCGTGCAACTGAATTGCTTCAGTGGTTCTGAATTTCAGATCAGTGATTTGGACACACTGTTTTTGGCTTCTCTGTTCCTATGCACGTCTGACCATCTAACAGCTCCATCTTCCTCTAGTCGATATCAGGAAAGATAATTGTTAATCCATTGGTAAAATTATAGTGCCTATCTGCCTTTGAACAACCCTGAGATCTATAGGTGAAAAGCGCTTTTATGTAAAATGCGCTTATTTGTTGAATAGGATAGCTGATTTCTCTTCACTATGCGTGTTATGTCGAAAGCTGTGATACAGATCTGCAGGTCAGCAGCTTTAGGAAACCATCGTGCTGTTCTCAACAGATAACAAAAATGTTCTTGAAGTGCTCCTTACTTGTCAGAGAAGTGATCATTTAGCTCTGGTAAAATGGCCGTACCTGTCACGGTGCTGAGTTTGAATGACTAGAGCTGTAAATAATGTTCTTAGGAGCAGTCAATTCTGTTGTACTGCTCCATGCAGAACTCTTTATTTGTGTGGGGCTTTTTTGTTGAGTTTTGATTTTTTTTTTTCTAAGAGCAAAAAGGATGCTTAAGCCATTTATAAGGTCAACTTACTAAAAAATACTTAGGCCAGCTATTTCCATAACTACTAGTTGTGTTGTCCTTTTGCTTCTCATTCAGAAACTTTGCCTTGTAAGGCTGTTGGCATGCTTCTCAGTATCCTGTTTTTATTCGGTAAATCTATTTTTGTAATCGAGTTTCTCTGCTTGACAAATATTTTCTTAATGTACCTGTGTTCCAATGCATGTAGTAACAGTTTGCAAAACACTTGGCAGGCATCCCCAAATAGTTACGTTTCCTTATAAAAGAAACCTTGCTTCCCCTCCCATGTGATGTACAGAGAGAGAAATACAGCCTTTGCCCTAGGGGATTGACAATCATCACATTTCAGTTTTATGACAAGACATACGTACGTCAGAAATGTGTGCAAGGTCAGCTAAGGGTTTTATTTCTATTTTGTTGTTGTTGGAGCAGGGCTGTAGTTGAAGCTATAGCTTGCTTCCTTTGAAACATTACAAAAACATCTTCTGGGTCCCTGCTGTGACTCTTGCCAAATTTGTTGTTCTGCTGAACAAGAATCATAACCCTAGACCGGTGTTTTCTGATGTTTCATTTAGGAAATGGACAAATCCCAAATATGCGGAGGAGAACATGGTGCGGATTAAAGACTGTGTCACTGTCTTATTACAGCAGATGTGAAAGGCAGCACAAACAGCCAATGAAATGAGTAGCATTGTTGTTCAGGCAGTGGATGTTTGGAGCCAGGTTCTTGTGCCAAATTTTGATCATCCCAAGAAAGGTGCATACTTTGACTTGGAGTTCTTGAGGCATTTTGAGAATTTACAGTAGGCTTGCCCTTGCTGAGTTCCTCAGTTAATCCATACCATGCCACCACTTATGGTGTCTTCATTTTTTTTTAAATACAACCTTGTAACTGCCAAATGTCACCCTACCATCTCAGAAAAGTAAAAGGAGACTAACTTTAGAAAGTCCTTGCTTTTCCTTTCCTTTACTGTTCTATCAATATATCAGTACTCTTCATGATATAGTTGAAAGCTGCAATGGAATGAGGTTCCTAAAAGATAATCTGGCTGGACTAGATTTCAGAATTGGATTTTAAAGGTTACTGGTTATGTCTACCACATACTATTCAACTTCTCTAGATACACCTAACTGCTTGAGATGTCACTTTAGAATTCTAATGTCACTTTAGAACTTTTTACCTGAAATTCTCTTAAGTTCACCCTTAGTTTGTTCAAGGGTTCATCCCATGCTTCGGACAAAAACACTGATAGGGGCTTTTGCTCTCGTTACTTCCTCCTGCTGGAAGAATTGTTTTCTTTGAGATCTCTGGAGATTTGACTCAGTTCTGCAGTTGAGGATGGTAATGCTTTTATTAATCAACATATCCAACATACTCTCACGATATGTGCTTCAGATATTTGTTTGAAGTGGATACATTGAAGTAACCTTAAATGGCTTCTAACTATAAAGTATAATATTTTTCTAGTTAGTACTTCTAAAATAAAAGTTTTTAAAACTATTTGTTTCTGTCTTTTTCAGGGAAAAGTTCACCTTGAATTAAAACTGAATGAACTGATAACAGATAATGGATCTGTGTGCCAGCAACTAGTAGTACAGTAAGAAAATGCATTAATCCTTAAATACTTAGTTGTCTGTTATAGCATGATGTGATCTGTCCTTTTAAATACCGAATGTCTGCACGTTCTGGTACCGATAATGTTTTTCTTTCTTCATATGGCTTTTCTTGCAGCTTACCTTACTGGAGGGAATGGGTACGTCCTCAGGGAACCTCTGCAAAAGTTTTTCACACCTGCTTGTCTCTGTAGCTCACAATGTACTTGCTTCTACTGGGACTTAGCATAGCTATCTACTATCATTAGTTCAGTGTCTTTCAGTGCTGAAATGGGTCTGAGTGAGAAAGCGAGCGACACGCATTGCGGCTGGCAGCCGGAGCTGTGTCGTGCTGTTACTGTGTGAAGTTTTTTCAGAAGTGATATTTAGTTTTGGTATGTGAGAATCTACTACTAGATTTGCTTCGGAATGACTCTCTCATGATTAACCATTGTAAGGAACATTTATAGAAAAACTAAGTCACAGGAATTGCCTTTTGGGGCAAGTATAACATTGCCACATTTCTTAACTCAAATTCTTCTCACTAGCAAACTTAATTTTGACTGATATGTAAAGACATTACAGCATATCAAAGAGCTTCATATAAATAATGAATTATTGCTGTATGTGACCTCAAAATGATAGAGGTTAACAGACAGATTTCACCAGCACTAAATAAAAAGTGGAGAGTGATACCCATTAGGAAATACTGACTACTCTGTAGTTTTGCTGTTGCTCTTAGAGCTGTGTTTTATATTTATTTATTCAAATTTATAAAATTAAATTTATAATTCAGATTTTTAGAGTCTGAATATACAGTTTACAGACTTAAGACGGAGAAGACTGAAATCACACATGGTGGTCATTCAATTTCTTTTTTGCTATTAAACAATATATTTAATGATAGGTATCAATAAGCTAATACAAGTGCAGCTATGCAAAATACGTTTTATACAATGATACTCATATTAAAAGTATGATATGGATGTATGGAAGATAATGGTCTCTCTGGAAACTAATCTCATTTGCAAGAAGTTCAGCAGCCTTCAGTGTTGCTTGCTTCTGGGAAGCCATTTGGTTGAGAAGTCCAGTGGAAACCAGTGGATTGCAGATACTCTCAGATT
Source organism: Numida meleagris (assembly GCF_002078875.1). Taxonomy (NCBI): domain Eukaryota; kingdom Metazoa; phylum Chordata; class Aves; order Galliformes; family Numididae; genus Numida; species Numida meleagris. The sequence goes on from NC_034412.1 coordinate 12,554,309, forward strand.
GCCAGCGTTTTCTTGTGACCCTTTACATTCTCAGCATGAATAGGACTCAAAGGGATGAGCTAGAATTTAAATTTAAAAATGCAGTTTTGTATTCTGTTAATGCTTCAGAAAGAAACAAGGCCTTTCTGCACTTCTCTTAACAGGTTTTGGGTTAGGCCATGTGAAGAAAAGGTACAGACAGAAGGTTCTAAATATAAAGGGATACTTAAAATCAAAACTCAAAAGGCAGTCTGATTCTTTTTAATTTTGCTTTCCAGCATGATTCCGTTAACTGATCTGGTAACTCAGAGTGAGGGTTTGTTTTTTTTTTTTTAAGGTTCCCGGTCTGAGAATTCAGTCTTAAATAACGTTTGTATTGCAGAACTGCAATGAGGGAGGAAATTGTGTGTAGTATTCCATTTGTCTCAATGCTTTGTACTTAGATCAGTTCCAGGGGACAGGGGAAACCATTGCACTGTCCATTTTGCAATGGAGTTTTCATTATGAATTTTAAACAGCATTCTTTCTGAATTTGTTAATAATTTAGACTAAGTAGTTTGATTGGAGCAAGCCTTAGCAAAATCATCTCTTGCTCTTTTGTTGCTTAGTTGATATTGAAAAGGGAATCTAGTTCTGTAACAGAACTAAAGCAGAGAAATGGGTGATGTTTAGTGGGCTATTACAGGCTGATAATTCAGATAAGATCTGGAAACTTGTGGTACATCGGTGTGTATTTATAACTTCAAGATAATTTTGAATGTGTTTCTACTTGTGTGGTGGGTGGCAGCTCCTATCATGGCTGTCTTGCTGCTCCTATTTTTGTATCCCTCTTCCAGCGCAAGTTAGAAGTAGAACAGATTTTTCCTTGTGTGCCACTAACACCAAAAGCTAGCTGGATTTTTATAACAGATCTATTCCCAGCATAACTTTACTTTAGATGTCCAATTTGTTACTCAATTTCTGCATATCAGTGCACTCTAAGGTAAATCACTTTTAATTTTTAAATAGTTTGATTTTTTGATACAATGAAGAAAGGTTACTTTAGAAAGTTACTGTTGCAGATTGCAATTTGGAGTAGGAAGTGGGTTACTCACCATACCCTCTCTTGGGATCTTTTTGTGATGGAGATAAATGATCAAAAGGAAGCCAGGGTACTGTTGTGGTTGCTGTGCTTACCCACTTGTTGACATGTGGGAGAAGACTGTGCGTTAAACACTACAGAATTACATCAGCATATTTGTTTCCATTCAAGATTATGAAAAGATCAAGAGTCGCTTGAACTAAAAAAGCTTATTATTTTGTAAGACATACTGTTATTCATGTACAATCATTTCAAGACTATATTCTGTACGTGTGAGAGTATGAGAAATAAATCTCTTACGGGATATAGGTCTATAAGGATGGATTTGAGGCTGTTTTTGAGATGTTTTTGGTTTTAAGTGTGAGGAACTTACAGAAAATACATGTTAAATTCTTTAATAGAACATTTCTACTTCTTAAAAGTGTTTTTTCTAAATTTCAGAGGATAGTTAGTGATACATTTGTTATGTTTGTTAGTCACCAGGCCCTGAGAAGTTATTGTATTATACTCCTTTAACAAAGCTGTAAAATAGCAAATAGCAGGGTTTTCATTAAGTTTAAAAAAAAAAAAAAAAGTCGTGTCTATTTCTGTCCCTACCTTTTTTGGTCTGTCCAAATCTCGAACAAGTGTTGGCCCAAGAGAAAAAAAAATAGCGGGAAAGGTAGTTCTTAAGGTATGGGCTATACTACGTGCCTTTTAAAACCATGTTTTTCTTTACTGAGAGACCTTCAGTTTGGATGTTGAATAACATAGGGAGGCTTTTAAACCCTCACTGGTTACATTTTCTTATTAAATAAGAGAACTCTAAATATCTGGGCTGCCTTCTGTGCATAGAAATGTTCCTAGTGCATTTCCACCATGTATTATTCCCTGAGAGTCCAGGTCTGCAAAGATGGAAAATAATTAAGCCCACATTAAGCTTTCTTTAAGGTCATGTTAAGCACACAGACAAGAAGAAGTAATAAAGGACCGTGGTTCTGATTATTATCTGGGTTCCACTAGTCATCCTTTTGTGGCTGAACCCAAGTGATTGGATTAGACCTGACTAGGAGGTGAATTGTCTTCCTTCTGTAGAAATGTTTGTAGAAGTGTTTTTGCTGGTTTCCTGAGTCATTTACATTAAGTTTGGTTTAGACAGTGTCTTCAGTAGGAAGCAGTTTTTACAAGTTAAGAATAATGACAAGAGCTTCTGAAGTCGTTAACCTCTTACAGCTAATACAGGAAGGAAAAAAGCTTGATTTCTTATGCTAGTGTGTATAGTAAAGCCTAAAAAAAAAAATCCTTAAAACAAGCAAGTTTGCTGCTTTTGTTCAAGTAGACATAAAGCAGTCTTGTGCAAGATACACAAGTGTCTGACTTGGTAATATTTGACATCAGAGAAAGAAAATACGTAAATACTGTGGCCAGTTTTCTGAGAGTAGGAGCTTCAGGAGCCAGCTGGGGCTTTCAGGTTGTGGAATTGTTCTAGAAACAAAACATTGAAATATATCTTTCTCTAGATAAAGTGAAATTAAGAATTGAAATTATATCAGTTTAGTACTTACCCCTCTGCTGAAATAAAAGCAGCAAGTTAATCTGATGAAAGGCTGTGTTAGGGACTAATTACAGTGGGCTAAACCCTAAACTTACATATTTTTGTATTAACTGGAAACTTTCTGTTAAATTTCATGCGAATACACCTACATTACATTTCTGCATTAAAAGTTTGTTTTGTGTAAGTCACTAGTTGTTTCCTTTTTGAGTGTGTGAATGAGGAGGGGAAAAAGATAATGCAGTAGATTAACTGCTGACTCAGTGAGCGCTCTTTTTTCAAAACCGCAGTGGCATGCATAGTAGCACATGTCAAAAATACATTTGCACCTCCTCTTTCTGGAAGTCTGGGGGGGGGGGGGGGGCGGGGGGGAACAGCCAAGTTTGTGTGACCATTGTTTGCGTATTTGCTCCTGCTGAAACGGATGGTACCTGAATGGTTTTGTTTTCTTGCCAAATTAGGCTGTTGGGCGGTGATGTTTGCCTTTTGCATGTTCAGCCTGACTTTTAACTCTAAAAGAAACAGTTTCATGTTTACAATGCTAATGTAACTGAAAGGCAGAAGTAGCTTATGGAAATATTGCCTTTTCTGGCGCTTACAATACTGTATAATTGATTTATAAATGTATCTTAAATTGATATGTCAGTTCATTATTGTCCTGTTAATGTAATAGCCGCTCTCTGTAGAGATCATAACAATTTTTTTGAAATGTACAAACCCTAATGGTTGCAGCTAGTCAGCTTCTGCACTTGGAGGGCTTTGGTTGGCTTGAAAGGTGGGGGTACAGAGTTCCTCTGTCATTATTGAAGGGTTTTGTTGAGGGCTGGTTCTTTTCAAAGACTTATTTCAATCTTAAGAGCTGAGTATTTGTGCATTTGTATCTAAAAGGTTCTTATTTCCTTTATTAAAACTGCTCTTACATACCAAATTACTGAGATATGAAGCAAAAATTAATGTAAACACAAAGCTCTCCACAGTATACTGTAACTGATCCGTCACTGTTACCTATTTCTTAGATTTTATGTAACGAAGTAGTAGGTTAAAAGACAAAATGAAAGGTTTTTATGTTCCTGTCTACTTCAAGCTCAAAGGTTTCCTGCCATTCAAATGACAATAGGTGGTGCCAGCTTAGATGGACAAAAGCATTTGTCAAAGGTAAATGTTTGCCCTATGCTGGAAATAGTTTTATTAGGGTTATTAGAATAGGAATGTGTATTTGCTGTTATTTTCCTACTCAATTGGTCAGAGGCTTCTTTTTCTGTCCTATAGGGCTGCAGTTCTAACGTGTTGGTATCTGGTTGTTGAGGGAGAGCTAGCATGAGATCTGCTCGCTGCTAAACTCGGGGTGGGGGAGAATTGCACCTTTCTGTAAGCCTACTCTAACTGAACCACTCCAAACATCTTTAAAAAAATTTTTTTTTAGCATCTTTGCTGTAGACACCTCCAGTTTAGGACCTTAAAAACATCTTCAATATTCAGCCCCTAGGGAGTAAGAAACCAGTGTGATACTGCTGAGTTGATGGCTTCCTACCTGTAATAGCTACTTGCCTTTCACTGCCTTTGGAGCTGGAGAGATCTTTTGAATGTCTAGGTTAATTCAGGTTGCTAATCTGACTGAAAACTGGCTCAAAACCTGAATAGCTTTCTGTAACATTAGTAAACAAACTTATCGTTGGTGATTGGTGCAAGGCAGGAGCAGAAGAGAAGGGATCCTCCATCTCTGTGCAGTGGGGATGACTTAGCTGTACTGTGAGTCGAAGTGCCTGTAGCAGGCTCTGGGCACCCCAAGGGAAGGGATGGTCATGAAGGGCTAGCTTAGGCTGACAGCTGGAAGTAGAAGAGGTCATGCAAGTTTGGAACAAATTCTGAGCTTGCTGGGTTGGAAGAGGAGAGGTTGAGAGTACTGGGTGTTGTTAGTGGGACTGGGGTGGTGGTACTTTTTTTTTTTTTTTTTGAGGTGTTCAGGGCAGGCATTCTAAGCTATAGCTTGCAGTGCAGCTGGGACTTGGGCAGGAGGAGGAAAGGGAAGGCTGGAACTGCTTGCCTGCGCAGAGAAACTGACTGCAGTATGAAATTATCTTGAAGGGACAGATCTGGATGATGAATCTGGAGATTCTAGTTCTGTTGTGGGGTTGTGTAGTTGCCAGGAGAATGTTTGTCTGCTTGCTGGAAATCCAGGTGCAGGTCATACAGGGATCAGGAAAGGAGTTAGGAACTTTGTACGTAGTGAAATCTGCTTTCTGTATCTGCTCGTGTCTGTTTGCTACAGAAATCCAGGAATTTGAACACCAGGCTGCATGAAGAGAAATTTTGTTGGAATAGTTGAATTCTATCCACTTTGACTTGATCCACCTGTTGTGAGTTTCCTCTGAGAGTCAGCTGAGGCTGACTTACCATTTGGAACTTGCACTAAACAAATAGAATTTGCTTAGTGTTACAAAATGCCTAATAGTTGGAAAGATCAAGTCTTAGCCGTCCTCCAGCTACCTCAAACTACTGAAGTCTAGACAGTTTAATTTTGTCACCACTCTTCTATGTCATGTATGTGTTGGAGGAGGAATCAGTTAATGCTTATGAAACAACTGGATGTTTCAGGAACCCCTTTAAATAGTGGGCTTGTAATCACTGTAGCGTTCATTGTGATTCAAAAATTACTGAAATGCTGAAGGCCGCGTGCTTATGAACTGGAGGAAAAATAACAAATGATTGTGTGGTGGCTCAGCACTAGATGTTCCCTGAACTGGCCAAGACAAAGGGACTTTTGGGAGGAAAATAGCCACTGGTTTGTAATAGTGCGTGGTCCAAGAGGGTGGAGTTTTTAGGCAGCACAGGAGCGTCAGTATCTGTTACTTCCCAGCTTGTGAGTGTTTGAGTTTAGAACTCTTGCTGGTCTTCTGACATCATTTTTCTACATACAGGAGGCATTTACTTAACTGCATTTAACTACTGCAGTTTCCTTAAACTTTATGTGCTTTTGGTTGTGTTACAAACTACTGTGTAACCTAAAACTCCACGTTATAGTATTTAGAATATGTATTCTCTTATCTACACGAATTTAGAGCAGAAAAGTTTATTTTCTTTGTAAACAATGTGGATCTTGAGTTTTTCTTAAGCTGGCTAATTATGCAACTAAAACTTATTTGCATCAATATGATTAAATTCCAGCCATACATTACTTTAAAAAAGATTATTTAAAAGACCAGATCGAGGAGGAATGTGACATTCAGATCTTGTCTGTCTTAATTGCTTATGAAATTTTGTAACCTGCTGAATGTTTCGTTTCTGGACTTGTAAATACCAAAATGTGTGTGGCAGCATTGTTTTGCTGGAAAGTTTTTGCTCCAAGTTTTCAAACTGTTTTGCTTTACTTCTGTTGTTTCAGCTGTTTATAGTTAATACTCATATTTGGGCAGCATTTGAAGGTGTACTACACTGGCTTGCAGACACAGCTCTCCTGCTACTCTTGTTGCTTCCGTGGTGATTAAGAAAGGTTGCAAACCTGATCCAGAAAACATAACTTGATAATCACCCTGTCCTTTTGTATCACGAGTGATGGACAGTGCACCTTTTTACCTCTTAATCATCAGCGTGTTATATGCATTAATGGAAGAAAACAGCCTTTTTAAAAGGGCAGTTTAGCCCTGATCATCTGCTGTTGTGAAAAGTGTTTGGAAATTTTTCAAGTATAATTTCAGAGGTAAACTGTTTTTCCTCCTGTGGCTGGATAGTATGGATGAAACCAAGATGTGCTCGGACTATCACTCTAATAGTTTTGGATGTTAGTTTTAAATAGTGCTTTAAGACATGACTGCACTTCTGAACTTATTCAACTCAGAACTTAATTAAGCAGAAACAAAACAGTGAAATCCATTTTAATGCCTTACGTATGTAGTTGCTTCCATAATGGATGAGGCCAATAGCATTTGTGGGCCCTGAGAAATAAAAATTTAAAAACTAATGAAGTCTGCGGTTTCCCCTAACATGGGGGTATCATTATACTTGGAATTTTGCCATGCACGTGTGATGCTGGAGTGTTGCTTGCTTTTTTTTTGGAAGAAATTCCAAGAATCTTGTCCACAGAGAGCTCCTGAAGTCTGACTGTATACTTGAGTATTACTACCTTTTATTATCACCCAGAAATCTGTACTTAGAATCTACTTTGAAGCATATGCTGTATAATATGGCAGAACTTGAAAAATGTTTTTAAAAAGGATTTCTTGCATTATATTTTTTAACCCAAATAAATTGATCTTCTGATTCTGATTGCCTTCTCATTTTAGCATAAAGGAGTGCCATGGGTTGCCTCTTATAAACGGACAGAATTGTGACCCTTATGCAACTGTCTCTCTTGTGGGTCCTTCCAGGTAATGTTTCATTATAAAAATAAAATGTTGTGGTCTTAAACTGAAAAGAAAGTAATGGGTTTTAAGCAAAAACTGTTGAATATATAGATTTTTAAATGAGATGACTTGTTTCAGAAAAGCCTTATTGCTTTCTATGTACATTGTATTTTCCACTGTTGCTATATTTTTCCCTTCCCAACCGTGCTTCAAAAATTATAAAGATAATTGATCTCTGTGAATGACCAACACAAGCCAAGAACCACTTGTCACTCAGTTTCTTCATACCTCTCAGCTTCTGGACCAAACTCTTGATATCTGTACTGTACTGTCTGTTAGTTTTAGTTAAGCTCCTGAATATAGCTAGTTGCCTACTCACCTTCTCTTTCTTCTTTTTCTTAATTTGTGAATTTCTTTGCAGTAAATACTTAGGAATTGGGAGAGAGCAAGAAAATAGAGGTTCTGGTGAAACCAGTGCCTTCAGGATGCCTTTTTCTAAGTATTCAGCTTATCTCCTATTTCTCGAATAAATAATCCAGAATAGATGTTGGGGTTTTTCATTTATGAAAATCTCCTATAATGTATTCACTATCCACGAGTTCCGGTAACATTTGACATGAGCTAGGTCTCAGCTGTTTCTTTCCTGCAGCCTCAGGCCTAAGTTCACCCATACTTTGTGGCGCAGGGGAGTTGTCAGCGTAAGCACAGTGTCAGACCTCTAATGTTAAGCTTGTGTGTGTTAAATACTTTTGAAGAAGTGTCGCTGAGTAAGATTTAAGTGATTGAATGGGATGGTTTTTCCTTCTTGGTAAAGGATGGAAAAAAAATTGTAGGTGTTATTTTTTTATTTTTACTTTTTTTTTGTTTCATATTGGTTAAGAGAACTAGTGAGATTCAGCCATTATACTTAAGAAGAATGTTGTTGACTGTCAAAGAAAGTAAACTGACAAATGTTTCCTGCTTGAATCTTGTGGTGCAGACTGAACTCACACAGTATTTATTCTGTTGGTATGGGAATATATGTGCAAATCTGACAGGACTTGGAAAGTTAAGATTTTCCGGTCTCATGCATGTGACTCACATACCATGAGCAGAATATTTATATGGGTAGTGCCTCCTGAAAATGGTTGATTGGTGGCTAGGAGATGATTTCTCCTCTCTGTTCTCTGTTTTTCTTCACCCACATTTTGTATTTGTATCTTTTATACACCAATTTTACAGTATCATAGTCTGTTGCTAGCTAAATAAGACTTCGTTCTCTTATAAGCATGTAAAATAAAAAAATTTGTTTTACTTGTATAAACCAGAAGAGAGTGGGGAGTATTTGTTTTATTTATTCTGACACTACTTAGTATCCAGCGTTAACAGAGATTTCTTCCGGTGAAAATACTCAGTGGCTTTGTGTAAGCCTCTATCTATAAAGAAGTTGTGGGGGGAAAACCAAAACTTGGCAGTTGAACAAGACCAGGAAAACTGTGCTCACAACTTGCAGGCAGTGGTGAAGAAACTGTCTTCCAATTTAAGTTTGAAATGCTTAAGGAATTGTTGGTATATTGTACTTGATTTGTGCAAGGTGTAGTTGTGAAATGAGATACTTACTTGGGCTGAACAGGTACATGGTTAAATGTAAGTGCTTGGATTTAACTTCGTGGATTATATGGTGAAGATAAATTAAGAATTTCTTCATTAACCAAAGTGATCTCTAAAATGACAAAAAAAAAAAAAGCCTGTTTAAACCTAAATGCACAGGCTCTTCTTGACAATAGAATAACTTTATAATTGTGTGCTTAAGTTGTCTCTAGTTTAAAAAAAAAAATTTACCACATTGGAACAGGAACGACCAAAAGAAGACGAAAGTGAAGAAGAAAACAAGCAATCCACAGTTTAATGAAACGTTTTATTTTGAGGTAACTTTTTGTGTGGTGTTCTGTCTGTCTATTTTATGCAATACTTCCAATATTTTTAAGGAAGCTGTGTAGCGGTACTGAATGCAGAAAGCTCTGTTCAAGCAAATGAAGGGGCCTTTATTAGCCCCTCAGATATAAGTGAATGGCATACTTAAGTTGCTTGGGACTGCCAGACAATAGTGTTCTCCTTATAAGCATGTGTGAAGTAACTTATTGTCTTTTAGTAAATTTATATAGCGTTCGTTGCCATCAGAGTTCCATAAGAACTTGTGGAATTCAACTTAGGCTCAGTGCTCTTGAAAGCATTTAAAAAACAAAAACAATCAGTAAACATCTTATTTCCTTAATAAGATAATGTAGTGATTATACCCAAAAGGCATATTTCATGATTTAATTAAAAGAACTTGTTAATTTATTTAGAACTTGATTTCAGTTCCACTTGAGTTGCCCTGCATAAGCTAAATTTGCTTAAGGTTTTTATCTGTAATGAAATACTACATTTGCATGTAAGGATGTAGTACTACTCATTTGACTGTTAAAAGTAGTAGAACTTGTGCCTCAAGTGTAGTATAACTTACTGTGTTTATATAGATTCTAATCCTGCCATATGCCTTCACTAAGAAATTGTTCCCTGCTTATGTATAGAGTGACATGTATTGCATGTGTTTTACTTGACTTGCTTAAGATGCTGAGCATCATTTCTTTAGAAGTAAGATACTTGGTTAAAACTATGATCAAAAAGCACGCCAATAGCATTATGACTTACAATTTAGTGGAGTTAAAATGAGAATGCCATCCATCAGTCCAGAAATGAGAAGACAATAAAAATAAGAGGATGGTAACTAGGGCAAGAAAAGCGGATTTGTTTCCTTAAATGTTTTAACTTAGTGCAGTACTTTCTTCTGGCTTGTGATGAAGCCAATGAGATTCTTGCCGGTTTTATGTCGTACTTCCTTCTTGTTTTTTTCTAGTAGATCAATGCTGTAATTCTCCTAGATCTCAGCTAGCTCACATCAGACTGCACCACAAACTTTTCTTGTTCCTTTATTTCCCTTTCTGTTCAAAAGCAACTTGTTTGGTGAACTGAACTTTTTTTTTTAAAGCGAGTAGTAAATATTTACTACTGTTAGACTCAAGCTTTGCTGTTTTTTTTTACTTCTATCATAGAATAGTGAAAAGTACGTTAATGGGAGGATTTTACTTGCAGGTAACAAGGTCCAGCAGTTACACCAAGAAGTCCCAGTTTCAAGTGGAAGAAGAAGATATTGAGAAACTGGAAGTCAGGTATGTTCAGTAGTTATTACTACAATAAAATAATGTAATTTGAGATAATAAAAACTATTTTACTGTAGTGTAGCTGTAGAGAATTACTGGTCAGATTTGCACTTAAAAATGCTTTTAACACACTACAAAATTTAAGTAATTTTCTGTGTTGATTACTGAATATTAGGGAGTTTGGATTTTCATTTGGGGCTTTGCCTGTGTTTTTTGATTTTGTTTTTTTTCTTACGTAGTTATAGTGTATCTAGTGGCCTCAACTTCTTTACCCACAGACACAGGAAAGAGGTATAAAGAGGATCTCCTGTTGATACGTACTGGTTTGGGCAGAATACTGGTTACAGAACTTGTACTGGACAATAACAGCATACCTGATGTTCGCTTATGGTTTCAAGTGCAGTTAGCTGTCTTTAAAAAAAATAAAATAAAATAGAGAAAAGCCTCTTAAGTACTTCTTAAGGTTTCACATTGCTTCTTAGAGAAATATTTGTTTCACTTTTTCCTTGCAAATGTAAAGAATAGTTTGAAGTATACTCTTTTTTTTCTGCTTCTTTATCCTTAGAGCAAGTCAATCTGTACTTTCTCCCTGTCGTTAGAGCAGTTGAAAGCCCCTGGGCTCAACTTCTTTTCTTGATCTTACTCATGCATGTACATGCACTAGATTTACTGAATGATAAAGTCTTCAAGGCTAGTGTAAGTTTCCTAAGACATCAGAAGAATTTAGTGGTTAGTTTTAACCATTGTAGAACTAAGGTTGTGCATTATTAGCTTCGTGAATATCTTAATTCATATTGTGTGTATAATTATAGATGCAAATATATTTAGAAAAAGACATGCCCCAACAAATCTAGTATTAATTGTTTTGTTCTTCTTAACATCTGCTGTCTGTCAGAAATGTCAGCGAGGTAAGACGTAATAGAAAAAAAAAAACAAAAAACAAAAAAGAAACCAACCCAATGTGCATGTCTGGAGTCTGTGATTCCTTTTTAAGATTGTAAACATACATGCTGCTCTTTGGAAAAACATGCGCATGTGTTGGTGTGGCATTGCAGTGCGCCCAGTTGTAGCAATTGGATAGGGATATGTAAATCTATCAGTTAAAATGTTCACTTGAATTATTTGAGAAGAAACAGTTTTGGGGGTGGGGACTGCTCAGAATACATACATGTTGCCTATAGCACTATTTTTTTTTTCCTGATGTGAGGTTTGCAAGTCTAACTTTCACTGTTTGTTTATTGTTTATGGATTTATAAGCCACTTGTTTGATTCCTCTTGCTTTAAATAGAATTGAGTGACATTTCTAACATTTCCTGCCTGTGTGCATGCGGATTAGTGCTGTAAGGCAGTTGCTGTTAACTGAAGATTTGTATTTCTCTGGAGAGAAAAAACAAATAAGTCCTGTCATTATTTTCAGGGTGGACCTATGGAACAATGGAAATTTGGTACAAGATGTCTTCCTAGGAGAAATCAAAGTTCCTGTGAAGGTGTTAAGAAATGATTCTTTTCAAGCATGGTGAGAAATAGAATCTCAAAATCATAGAGTGGCTTGGGTTGGAAGGGACCTCAAGGATCATCAAGCTCCAACCCCCCTGCCACAGGCAGGGCTGCCAACCTCCATATCTAATACTAGACCAGGCTTCCCAGGGCCCCATGCAACCTGGCCTTGAGCACCTCCAGGGATGGGGCGTCCACAACTTCTCTGGGGCAGCCCGTTCCAGCACCTCGTAATGGCTCAGAAGTTAATTTCATTCTATGATGCCTATCTCCCCTTGCAAAGGATGTTTTATTCTAATTTTTCCTTTGGGTACGTTATCCTGCTTGAATTGTAGTAGTCTAGTTCATCTGAATAAGCTTAGAATTTTGTACATGGAAGGTACAAAGTATAAAATCTTTCTGGAGCATTTTCTTTCTGAATATATTAACCTTACCAGAGAGTTAATGTACCTCTTCCATTTTGCCGATCTATCTACTCTCGCTAAATACTTAATGTATTTGAGTGGAAAATGCAGAGAAGAAAAGGAAGACTGAGCATAGCTGTCTGTCAGCTTTCTGAATTGTAGTGATCTGTAGATAATTTTCAGATCAACCAGGAAACATGGAACTTCTCAGAACTGCATCACTTGTAATTAAATTTGTTAGCCTTCTGGAATGGCTGATGAAAAGTCAGACAGCATCCAGATCTTAGATATGTCATAGTTGAACTCTGAGTTTTAATCTTAGCATTTGAGTATGTTCCTAAATGTAATAAATGTTTGTGTCAGTATTTTCAATTTTTTACTTGGTTTACTGCAGATTTGGTCTTTTTTGTCCAGCACTCTGAGCTGATCAAAAGCCGTATCACAATATTAACATAATGACATGGCTCGTTTGAAAACATACCAAGTGAAAGGTTACGTTAGCATGGACTTACTACTACATAGTGTGTTCATATATCTTTTTGAATTGGACATGGCTCATGCGCACTTGACTCAAAGTATAGAGGGCCTTCTGTCTGCTAATACACTTTGTATGTGTACTTTGCATGTGAAGATCCTCCTAATCCAGTTATAACCTGCTTATAAACACCATTCTGTGATTTAAAATAGTTTCTTTTTTGTTTTCTATTACTGGTTTACATGAAATGTATTGATATGCAATGGGACTACAGGATATAAAGCAGTAAGCATTGGAAAAGTAAGCCTGAACCATGCTGTCAAGTAGAGGCACGCATTGTAAATCAGTTGTGCGTTGTATTAACATGCCTTCATGGCAGTGCATCTAATCATTAGGAAGAAAGAAAGTTCAGTTTCCTGATTGTATAAGTACAAATATAAGTGATTGTAAAATACTAATTGAAGATATAACGCCAGTTGGTCAGCCCAAATGTTGAAATTATACGATGATGCCATAAGCTGTTAAATTTTTTTGTAGGACTGCATTTCCTGTTGGAATGAAATTTAACTACAGCAGCAGTCAATGGAAAATAGATTTAAATGTATCTAGAGTAGGAAAACAGTGCATAAAGAGCATTGAAACACAACCCAAACCTTTTACACCTTTAATCTCTTTTCTCAGCAATGGAGACTATTATGTATTTTGACTGGTTTCAGTCTAGACATTTTAAATTCTTGATACTTCTGAACAGCTTGATAGCTGTTCAATCTCCAAGGTCTAAGACTCTAAATATAGATGTAAAATAAGATGGTCCAGCATCACTTCTAACTATTCCTGTTATCCTAGTTGAGGTACAGGAAATATACCCTATTCTGTTGTTTGGGAAGATATGAGAAAAGTAGCGTATGTTCTATTATGTGCTCAAAATACATCAAATACTGCTCTTTCTTTTTCTTTTGTCTCAGGTTTTCTTACTGTGAGTTTTATTGCCAATTGTCAGACTGGGTTCTTGTATTACTGAAATAGTAGTGTGAGAGATTTTGCTTTATTCTAAAAATGTTGAGATTTAAATTTCATCAGTTTGACAAACTTTAGAATTACCCTATTTTTTTCAGGTACTTACTTCAACCAAGAGAAAATGGTAACAAATCTTCTAAAACTGATGATTTGGGGTCGCTTAGATTAAATATTTGTTATACCGAAGACTGTGTACTTCCGTCTGAATACTATGCGTCTCTAAGAAACTTGCTGCTAAAATCATCAGATGTTCAGGTACTTCGTTTGAAAATTACTTTTCAAATCAAGACTTGAAATGGATTATGCAGTCCTGTATGAAACCACCTGTGGAAATACGCAAAGCTGGAGAGTTTCTTTATTCCTTTGCAATACTTTTGTCAGAACTCACTAAGCATCTTGTAGGACATTTTGTTGTGTTCCAAAGTACCAACATTAATTTTCTATTTTAAGAGAACCAGCAAAGACAGTGAAGTAACCAGTGCTGTGTGACTAGAAGTGATGAAGTAGTTCTTACTTATTGGTTGTTCTTTTCAACATCGTCTTCTCCCACTGGCTGTTATCGGCCCCTGCATTTAGAGGTTTTCCATGGACATGGATTCATTATTGGCACATAAGGGGTGGATAATCACCCTTGCTAAAAATGGTCTGCTTTAGAACTGATGTCTAATTCCACCTCTTCTGAATTACTTCCATCTCGCCCAATATGTTAATAAGCATAACTGGATTTTTCACTCGGACAAGGTGACAAAGAGTCTAGTGCAGTAGATAGCATAGAATTATGAGCCAGAAATTAAATTACATTTAGTAGGCTTTATATTCCTTGGTCTTGATATATCATTTTTTTCATTTCAGTATTGGTGAAGTATTAGGAGAGGAAAAGGAAGGTAAAGATGTATGGTGTTGTAGTCGTGCAGCTGCTTACTGCCTGTTTCTTGACTTTGTGACAAAGCCATATTCTTATCTTTGTGGGAGAGTAGGAAAGGTGAACTTCATTCTTAAATGTTAAGTACAGAGCAGCTAATATCAATTTTGAATTAAATATTTCAGGAGAATGGAAACTTGTAATTACCATAGCGGATGTTGAAACTTTCTGTTTAGAAGCTGCATCTGTAATCTAGCTCGATTTGACTCAGTCTGTACTTTGCCATGTCTAAGCAGAGCACTTAACTGCTTCACTCACTATTTTTTTATTCTGCTTTTCCATAGCCAATTTCAGCATCTGCTGCCTATATATTATGTGAAGTTTGTCGAGACAAGTACGATGCTGTTCTGCCTCTTGTACGCTTGCTACTACACCACCATAAGCTAGTTCCATTTGTTGCTGCAGTGGCAGAACTAGATCTGAAGGACACTCAGTATGTATTCCACGTTAAGTTATTTCATTCCTTATAAAGTTATTTCTACAGGACTGCATGATACAACATTGATAAATAAGCACGTCGGATCTAATTATCACATGTAAAACCTTTAATGCTTGCTCTGTGATTAGAAGATAAATGAATTAGACCTGAGCAGTGGCTTCTGAGGTACTGAGTTATGTCCTGTGTAGACACAAAGGGCATTTTATCACCACAGCATGGTTCCTTTCAAAGCTGACTTATGCAAGGTTTAATTTAAGATAAAACAGTTCAACTGTGTTGAAAGAGGTGACTCGTGGAAAATAAATTTTTACACTGCATTTTGGTACACATGTTCCTTTGTTATATTTTTAACTGTAACAAATGGAGATTATACTAAATTCATTAGATTAGAAAGGTTTATTGTGCACAACTGGCTTTTCAATAGCTGTAATGCACAGCTGTAATGCAATCTTAAATGAAGTGTGTTTTGATTGAATTTGTCAGTTCTGCTTTAAATTTCCTAACCAGCAGCACCAGAAGAATAATAGTATATCAGTCAGGTATAAGTCTTCATTATTTTGGGAATTTTCTCCAGTTGTTCTTTTCTCATTCAGCACTGAATTATAACTTCCTTTGACTAAAATTTCCCAGGCTTTTCCTAGCCCTTCTTGTTTGTTCCTGGTTTTGCTAGTAGCTATAATACTGTTATTTATTCCCTTTCTGTTCATTGGGTGCCATTATGAGCTCGATACCTAGGTTCTGAAATGCCTGACTGAAATATATGATAAAATGTTTTTAAGCACTTAGTAGCAGGATAAAATATTGCACAGATCGTTGTACCTGAGTTCATTTTTTTCCAAATTCATTGTTTTCTTACAGAGAAGCAAACACAATCTTCAGAGGGAACTCATTAGCAACTCGCTGTGTAGATGAAATGATGAAAATAGTGGGAAAACACTACCTAAAGGTCACTTTGAAACCAGTTATTGATGAGGTAGGTTATTGTACTGAACCCATTTGCAAGACTGTCTGCTGGAGTATCTGGTCTCTTTGATAGACATTCCTATAGTTTGCAGAGTGACTGTAATCACTCAGGTGAAGGAACTCCAGAGGAAAATTTAATTGAGCAATAATGGGTTATGTTTAGTAGGACTTGTTTTTTTTTAGTTCTGTTGTACGTGCTTGACAGTAGTCAATGGTAGTTGATCCAGCCTCTAACACTTTGCAGAATTGCCCATGTGATGCTTTGTACAATTGATCCATACAAAAACGCAGACACAAAAATTGTTGCATAATATGTTCAGAACCATTTGAAATTCTACCCCTAATTCTAGGACAGAATCTAGTTTTAAAAAGGTGTATTTCCATGCATTCTGTCTGAAAAACAGAAGTCTTAACAGTGTTGTTTGTTTCAGATATGTGAGTCCCCTAAACCCTGTGAAATAGATCCCATCAAATTAAGAGAAGGTGATAATGTAGAAACTAATATGGTGAGTTTCTTAATCTGTTTTTTCTAATTTAAGGTATCTCAAAATCCAATTTAAAAAAAAATCTTAAAAAGTAGCTCTGTGTATCTGGAACTGAGTAACTTGATCTACTTTAGGTAGCAGTGTATTTCTCTGATTCTGATGTAAATGAAGGTAAAATTGTTTTCTTATCCGTGATTAAAGCAATTTCCAAATGGATCAGTGAGGAAAAGTTAGAGGATTACATGCTTCTTCAGCAATTTATTGGGTGCTTTGATTCCTAATGTTTCATACGTTCAGTTGCTGACATATGTATTAGAACAGTACTAATTAGCTTTCATTGATATTTTGCTTGATGCTTGCCTGTTACTAGAGGATAATATTAAAAGCAAGAGCAGAATCATAGAATTGCTCAGGTTGGAAAACACCTTGAAGATCATCAAGTCCAACTGCAACCTAACCATACTACCCTAACTACTACCCTACCCACCACTAAATCATGCCCCTGAGCACCACATCCAAACAGTTTTTAAACACATTCAGGGAAGGTGACTCAACCCAGGCTCCCTGATATCCAACCTAAACCTCCCCTGGTGCAACTTGAGGCCATTTACCCTTGTCCTGTCACCTGTCACCACTGAGAAGAGACCACCCCGCTCTCACTGCAATCACCTTTCAGGAATTTGAAGAGAGCAATGAGGTTTCCCCTCAGCCTCCTCTTCCCCAGACTAAACAGCCCCAGTTCCTTTAGTCGCTCCTCATAGGGCATATATTCTCCAAGCCCTCCACCAGCCTTGTTGCCCTTCTCTGGACCTGCTCCAGCACCTCCATGTCCTTTCTGTACTGAGGCACCCCAAACTGAACATAGTACTCGAGGTGAGGTCTCACCAATGCCGAGTACAGGAGCAAGATGACTTCCCTAGTCCTGCTCACCACACCATTCCTGATACAAGCCGGGATGCCACTGGCCTTCTTGGCCACCTGGGCACACTGCTGGCTCATATTCAGCCGACTGCCCATCAGCACACCAAGGTCCCTTTCCATCATGCAGCTTTCCAGCCACTCCTCCCCAAGCCTGTAGGGTTGGCTAGGGTTGTTGTGTCCAAAGTAGCTGCCACAAACTAATCTAACATTCACTAGGGATGCGTGGGAGTTACTCTGCTACGCTGTTTTATGTTGTCAAATCATGAGAATGTCTTGAGATCTGTAGTTTTATATTGCTAGATGCTGCTTATGTGTTTTGATGTATCATTAAAAAATCTGTTAACTCTAGTAATCCCATATTAATATGGGATTAAGCTTTTTAAATTTGCACAGTACTAAAATGGAATGATTGAATAGTGAAATGATGTTTGGAAAGAAGAATTGTAGAGTTCTGTTTGTGTTCAGGGAAAAGCCATAGTTGATGGAAAAATAACATTTTCTCCATAATTACAGGAAAATCTACGCTATTATGTAGACAAAGTATTCCGTGAAATTGTGCGGTCAAGTATAAGTTGCCCTACCCTAATGTGTGATGTTTTTTATTCTTTGAGGCATCTGGCTGCTAAAAGATTTCCAAGTAAGTGTTCTTTTTAAAAAAGTAATAATAAATTTGGAAATGATATTCAGAGTGAAATGCTTATTTTCTGCAGTTATCTTATGGGCATTGTTAAAATTTTTGCCTTTTCCCAAGACTTCTGAATTTCTTATCTTACCAGTCAGGTGTTTAGTTTTTGGGTCAGATTGTATGCTGTAGTAAGCTTTGTGGTCAGCCAGCAAGAACTGTGTTCTCTGATACCGTGCATATTCTCTGATACACTGCAATATGGTAGCAAAAAAAGAAGCTACCAACAAAAGCATGAAATACTTGTGCTTTTTTTTCTAGTAATGCAGGAAGTGATTTAATTGCAAGATACTTACAATTTTGAAGAGCTGATCTTCTTATGGGTCCAGTTAAAGCTTTATTACTTTACAGGTCAAGGTTTTGTGGAAGATAGATGAAATATGTATTTATAATTATGTGACATGTATTAAAAAACTTTCTTTCACAATGATTTTAATATAAGAATAACGTGTTGAGTCTGAAATAGTCAGATACTTCAGTAAATTTAAACCTAAAATGTCATATAATAGGCTATAAATTAAGAATATATTTTTATGATCTGTGTACTTCCTCTGATTCATATTTCTCTGGAACTGGGGTTGTAAATTCCTCTGGCTAGGACAATCCTTTCAAAACAAATGACTTCCCAGAGAGATCAGATTGAAGTAGTCATTAGATTAAGAATGCGTTCCCACTATATTACTCACTAAATAGAACCAAAACATTCAAGTGTTTGGAGCCTCAAAATTATATACTACCATTGTGCAACTCAGGATTGGAGTTGGAGAGGTTCATGTGTGTTGACTACGTTTGTTTTTCGGTGTTAATGTATATGAAATTATTAGTCTTAATTTTAAATAATGTCACAGGCCTTGTGGTTAAAGCTAGCTGCTACAGTATTTTCTCTTTTGGTTAAACGTGCACGCAACCTTATCTAATCAACACAGTGTATTTATAAGTGCTTGAGATGATCTCATTGTTCCTAACTGTCGTGCTGATGAGCCAGTTCTATGATAACAGAACTTGTAAGGGAAATAAATCCTCCATTATAAGTAGAATGTTTTTTCCCATGATCACATTTCTCATTTCATGCGCTTCATTGATTTTTCTGTTCTACTTTAAGATATAAATGTCTTTTCTGACGTTATCATCTTGATGAGTTTTATGTTGACTGTCTCATTATTTCCTACTGAGCTTAGTGCATGTTACATTTCATGGTTTTTCTCTGCAGATGACCCTCATGTACAGTATTCTGCAGTGAGCAGCTTTGTGTTCCTTCGTTTCTTTGCTGTAGCCGTAGTCTCACCTCATACTTTTCATTTACGACCTCACCATCCAGTAAGTTTTGTGAAACTTTGTTCTGTTTTATTCATAACCGTCAAATCTGTTTATCTGGCAAGGCAAAAGTTACTTTCACTGAGCCTGTTACTGGGGCAGTAAAATCACTGTGTGTCTGTGGGTTGATGTTTTCAGTTTTATGCCTCACTAGAGGAACTAAGATGTTTGCAGTTCTATAAACATCAAATTTCTCAGTCTTCATAAGGCATTCTCAGGTGACGTGGAAGTGCTGCTTCATTGGAACAGCAAGATGACTGAGGGTTTTTTAAGGCATATAGCCAAACTGCATTAGTTCCTGCCATCATGGAAGTTAACAGATCTCATTTTTACTTGCAAAATAATATTTTCATTTGTTGCCTTAAACAGAGGTATTGAAGTGTCTGTAATCAATCTGTATGCTTATTCAGGGCTCCAGTAGTTGCACTGAGTTGTCAAGCTTGAAATATTCAGATTGCCAAGTAGGTGCACATTTAAAAAAAAAAAAAAGCAAACAGAAAAAATCAAGGATGGCGATATAGAAATAAGAGAAATACCATTTTATTTGCACATACAAAATATGTATGAAGCCTTTTATTTCAGAGATTATCTTTATTAGGTTATATCAATTTATATCAATCTGCTTATTGTCAAATGAATGAATTTGATGTTATTCAGTTTGTTAGAGTAAAAAAGCTTATGGGAATTTATTACTTGTATTACACAACTTAAAGGCAACAGCAAGGCCCCTCACTATGGCTGCTTTTATTATCTTGAAAATTCAAGTAGAGAGGCTGTAAGTGAGGCAAAAGCCTTACAATGTTTTAAGTTCATGTTGTATTATGAGTATTTATACTGTCTGTGCAGCACTAACTTATTGTGTTTGGTTTTGAATAGCTTAGAAACATTTTTAACAGTTGGAGGATTTGAGGGATTTGAGATGTTCCATATGGGAAAATATTTTTGCGTGCACTAGTATTAAATTCTAGTGGTAACTTTAAACAGTGTGCAGTAGCTTGAAAAATGCATGTACTCTGTCAAAAATCACATTTCAAAACAGTCATTTATTATTAGAGGACAACATAGCACATGCATTCCTTTTCTTTGGGAGAAGAAAAGTAATGAAGGCATCAGATGTACTATGTTGTATAATGTAATAGTTGGTGTTGCATATTCATTTTTAAATCAATTTTATCTGGAGTTGTTTGAAAGAATATGTAACTTAATTTTGTTTCTTTATTTTAGGATGCACAGACTTCTAGAACATTAACGCTCATATCAAAAGCCATCCAGACTTTGGGGAGTTGGGGAAGTTTGACCAAAAGCAAACTTGTAAGGCTACTACATTTCCTTCTCATTTAATAGACTACATTCTGTGAAAGCTTATTCATGTCCAAATACCTTTTCTTTTAGTCAAGTTTCAAGGAGACATTTATGTGCGAGTTTTTTAAAACATTTCAAGAAGAGAAATTCACTGAATCTGTCAAAAAGGTACCTTTCAACTATATATATTTCCTTATAGTTGATGTGTTTAATCAGTCTTATTAAAGGGCTTGTTATTGTTCAATTTTTTTAATTGCATTTCAGATATTTAAAAAAAAAAAAGCATGGCAGTAGAATACACATAACAGTTGTACATCATAAGCTAATTTAATTTGGGGGGAAACATAAAAAATAAATTCAAACAAGTCCTATTAGATCTGCTGTTCTGCAAGTAATTATAGAAATTTGGTGTATTTTATGGGCATCTCTCCTTATATTGCTCTGAGTCCCTCCAATGTATCTTCAGCTAATCTGTTAAAGTAATTGGTTTGTACTGAGTGAAGCTGTATTTATGTATTTTCAAAGTAGCTTTTGGTTGTTCTGTGTAGCTGCATAGTATCAATTTCCTGTGTGTTTTCTTTAAGTTCCTAGATGATGTTTCCTCTACTGAAAGTAAAGAACCAAGTGGTCTGAGTGAGCCAGTACATCTAAAAGAAGGGTAAAGAAAAACTAAATCTATGTTGTGTGGAAAAAGAATTGACTTGATAGTTTTCATTCATGCCAACATACTAATACTCACTAAAATGTTTTATCTACTGTAGTAATTACAACATTTATTTGTCACAATTCTTTGTTAGTTTACAGCTGTTGATGGAAACCAATTCTGCAGTCTTTTCAGTCAACTTGTAAACGCTTGTGGGGGAAAAATTAGAAGCAACTTTAAAATCTTCGTCTGTCTGCATTTTTGTTAGTTTGGTTTGTGCTTTGTTGATGGTTTATTCAGAACTGTGAAAAATTGTTTTAAAATACTATAACACATAATTACTTTGCGTGATGTTTAAGCTCAGCCAGCTAGATGTTCTTCCTTTATAGTAGGGGAAAAATTACCCTGTAATTGGAATACTTAAAAGCATTTTATAATTTACTGTTATAAATGTGAAAATCATTACTTCTCAGAAGTGAACAAGCTGTCGTTTTCTGGTGTTGATCAAGAATAGCTGAAAAAATCATCAATTTATGAGCAAAAAGAACTTGTGTTCACCTGAGAAGCAGATAAATACTAAGTAAAGATTTTTGTGTGGAGAAAAAAAAGCATCTGCATTTTAAACAAACAATAAAAATATGCTTATTAAAATGGTAAATAAAAATGATCACGTAGTTGACTGCATCTTACTCCCTTCTTGAAAAATTAGAGTTTGGGATCTGAGTAAGTGAGTATCCATGCCCCATATTCAGTGGTGTTTTTTACACTCCTAACCTGTAAATGGAACCCTTTACACGATCAACATACTGGGAGGTAATCTTGAGGACCCATTTTGAGCAAATAGATGTTTAATTACAATGTAATAGACTGTGTTACTGCATGATGAGTAATGATGTGCTCTCAAATAAATGGTTTTGAAAGCTCTCTGGAAGATTAATGTTGCATTTTCATTTGATTCTGTTGTTACAGAGAAATGTACAAAAGAGCTCAGGGAAGGACTCGCATTGGTAAAAAGAATTTCAAGAAGCGGTGGTTCTGTCTGACAAGTAGAGAATTCACCTACCACAAACAGCAAGGTTAATTATGCTTCTTTTACAGTTAGAAAATATTGAGAAAATAAAACTATCTGTTTGTATCTGATCTTGACTTCTTAAAATTCATACTTTTTCCTAAAGGACTTGATGATCTATTTCAGTTACCTTTGCTCTGTTTACCGTGTGCTCCTCAACTGAGTTGTAGAATCATGTTCGTCTTGTAGAAAGCCTCTACAGCACAGATCACGGAACTGAATTGTACACAGTTTAGATTTGAAGACCAAAATAAGTGGACAGTTCCAGTATCTTGAACCTTCAAAGGCCTATACTATGGTAGTGAGATTCTTAGCTTCTTAGGAGAGCTTGAGACCATCTGGGCAGGAAGTACTGTCAGCTCTCAATCCTTAGTTACAGCCACCCGTGATCCTGGGAATTTCCAGTTTAGTGCAGCAGTATTTATTCCTGTTCTTGCAGTAAGGAATTTATTAAACATGAATGCTGGTAACTGATAAAATGTGAGGTTAGGCATGATTTTTGTTGATTTTTTTTGTTTTGTCAGTTCCCCACCTTAGGGTTGCATATAAACTTAAGCAGATGCATCAGTGATAAATGGCAGGTATATTTTCTAATCCTTTTTGTGTCTTGCTGGGACTAAGTGAGTCTTTAAGTTCTTGCATCTTTAGAGAATAATCAATAATTCACATACTTTTTCTCAAAAGTAAAAAAAAACCATTTTGAGAACTTAATAGAATCAGTGCGCTGAGTTTACAAAATATTTTTCGTTTCACTCTTGTTATTTACTTACAAAATTTTACAGACAAGGAACCAATTTTCACTATTCCAATCAAAAACATTCTTGCAGTGGAGAAGCTTGATGAGAGCTCCTTCAACAAGAAAAATGTGAGTCAGAAGATAATTTATCTGTAATTCTTGATGTGTTCTTAAAATAACAGGTTCTAATTAGCATTATAAACTCCTAAACATTCCAGCAAAATATCTTTGTATTATAGGGGGGGGAAAAAGACTGTATTCAGCCTTTTGACTCTTCTGAATACAGAACTTAGCCTGGGGATTCAGATTTCTGTGCCAACTTTTCTGAATGATTTTATGACTTGCCCCCCTTTCTGAGTACCTAGAATGCAGGTTAAAACTACTGTGACCTTATAACAAAGCACTTATGTGTAAGGTAGTAGTAGTATGTACTGCATTATGTTCTGATGTAATAAAATGTAATATTACATAACTTGTATTTATTCCTTTTGATGAGAAATTCTACAATAATAATCTGAGACAGTTGTTCCTACAGCTTTATTCAGGACCTGTAGCACATTCTGTCCTTACATCATTCCAAAATTCTGAGGCAGTGATGAAGTACAGCTGTTACTTAGGGTGAGCATGACTAAAGGAGAGACCTCTGGGAATCTCCTGTTATTCTTAGGATATAAAGTACGAAATCTGAGGTCACATCTAAGGAGACTTGAATGAAGAGGACATTGTTGTCTTACTATTTAAGACTGTTTTGGATGAAGAAGTGGAACACAGCTGGTTTTGTGTTGGGTTCTTTGTTGTTTTTTTTTTTTAGGATTCATATATATAAAATGAGAGAGGTAGAATTCCTTTTCCCTCTCCCTTATCTCCCTTATCTCACTTATAGTCTTAATTTGGCTTTGAATTGTATGAGATTTGAAACTTATTTTGGATGTATTCAAAATAGATCAATAATTGGATTTTATTTACAGAGCAGAATTAGATTTATTGCATTCCTTCTGCAGATGTTTCAAGTACTGCATGGAGAAAAGCCACTCTATATCCAAGCGAATAACTGTGTAGAAGCTAGTGAGTGGATAGAAGCTCTCTGCCGAGTAACAAGGTGCAACCAGAAGAGACTTAGTTTTTACCACCCTTCGGCTTTTTTGAATGGGAACTGGCTTTGCTGCAAGGCTACAGTAGAGAACACAGTGGGCTGTGCGCGTTGCACTGCGTAAGTTGCTTCTCAAATGAAAATGTGTATATTTAGTAAGACCAATCACATATGACTCACCGTACAACTTGAGAATCTGTAGGCAGGGCTTTCTGTCTGCTTTAGCAAGTTACTAAGAACATGCCTTTTAGTAGCACCTGAAGTACTAGATTTACTAAAATCTATTTCATCCAGCAACCTGTGTAATGTTAAAGGCAGCCAGTTCAGCACGTAGACCAGAAGTACTGAATGATTTATTTTTCTATGCAGAATAATGTATTTTATAGCTAATTAAACTTCTGTTGACAGTTGGGTTGCCTCATGTGCTTGTACCACATTGGTCACCCTTAGAAGTTATGGTAGTGAATAGTTTTGGTACTGTGTAGTGTAGAGATCAGGGAGAAGCTGTCAGAGTGATAGGCATATTAAAAAGCCGATTGAAATTGAATCAGTTTTTATTTGCTTTCAAACCTTTAGAGAATTATTTGGATTACTCATTATCTGTTTTTTCACCTTTTAGAGATGTTCCTGCTGATACTCAAATTGAGATTGATGGAGACAGAGAGACAGAAAGAATTTACTCGCTTTTCACCGTCAACATGTCTAAACTTCAGAAGCTGGAAGGTACTCAAGTAGTAATTCAGGAGAATTATACTAATATTTTTCAACTCTAGTTCTTTAGGTCTCTAACATCTACTTGATGTCTTAAGTTTACTTGAAAATAACAGACTGGAGACAGAATATATGTAGGTAATGCCTCCTATTTATTGCCATGAAAACTACATAAGATATAAAGAGCATGATAACAATATTTAATTGAGCAAATTCTCAGCTACAAAACACTATTTTTCATCTTAGCCACTGCTGAAATGTACCACCCACCATCTCACTGTACGGACATCCACTGTTTGATCCCCATAAATGTTCAGCAAGCGCCGCTGAATGTCCGTGGATGCAGTTTTTTCTGCCTGGAGGAGAATTCAGTGACACACCTTTGCTTCATACTCGCCTCCATGTCAGATGCCATTTTGTCAGGCTGCCCCTCTGCTGCCATCTGTCACATGGCAACAAAATGTAATGGAATACTGGTGGGAAAGTTCAACTTCTACTGCCATTTCACTGTCTGCCTCTGATGTCATGGGCCAACATAATAAAGTAGGAGGCATTATTTTCAGAGCAGTTCTCATATTTTGTGAGTCTTTAGTACTGTAGTAACAGAGATTGTTCAGTCATTTCTTAGCAATAGGCATCAGATGTGCACATCATTCTAACTGAATTTGCATATTAAAAATTCTTAAGTAATCTAAACAAAGATAGCAAGTATAGTTGTTTGCTCTTCTGTCTCTGTTCTTGTTTTCCTGGCTATGAAATGAATTATATGCCACATAACTGAGTTACTAGAAAGCAATGACTTTTCTGTTAGGAGGGAGCTGGGTAATCAAGATGCAGAACCAGTGGAGAACAAGCAACAGAACCACAAATACATACAGTTGATACTGTTTTCTGTCTCAATCTGTTACATGCATAAGCTAGAGTAACACTACTTTTCAGAATTTCAGAATCCTCATTTGCATGGTAGAGTCAAATCTGTTTATTCCTAACCAAAATCTAATTGGGATTTTGTGATCATTTTTGTAGAGGCTTGTGGAAGCATAGCTGTCTATCAGGGTCCACGGAAAGAACCAGACGACTATTCTAATTTCACAATTGAAGATTCTGTGGCAACTTTTCATACGCTTAAACAGATAATAGATACAGTAGAAAAGCTGAAAGAATCACACGAAAAATACCAAAAGAAGAAATCATCCAGTGCTAAATATGGTAGTGAGTAAGTATTTTAAAGAATTTATATTAATAAAAATACTAAAATTAATAATAATAAAAAAAAGTTCAAGTAGCAATAACTAAACCGAAGTTAGTTTTATACAACCCAAAGACAAGGAGGAAAATAAGGGATGTCATTTCCTTTATTTGTAATAGTGCAGCTCTTTACCAGTTGCTAGATGGTATTTGTGCGAGAAGAATATCTTCTTTCATCTGTGTTAGTGCTGAGATTCCCATAAGCAATGAGTCTGTCACTTTCTTGCAGTTTAAAGTTTGTGTGCACTTCACATGTTAACCTGAACTGTCTGCCAACCTTCTAGTGTTCCTTAAAATGTTAAATCATCTTAGCAAATTTCAGTTAAGGAATTAAATTGTCTGACTACCTACTAGTGTTTTTTTAACATTAACTGACGCTTGATAAAAAGAATTAAGAGTTAAATTATCGGGTTCTACGCAACTAAAAATTATACTGAAAACATGTATTTCATGTATACTTTGTGTTTTAAAATCTCTTGTCATACTCACTGATAAATATGGTTTTTTAATTGAATTTCAAAAAAAATCTGTTAAATTTCATTATTGCTCCAGAGGTGATTTTTCGATTCTCCTTGATCTGAGCTTTTGTCCACAGAACTACACTGGTCAAATTTTGTGTTTTCTTCGTTGCGTCAGTAATGTTTAAATTAGCAGAAGTAAGAATGTACAGCAGTCTCATTCCCCTAGTTTAATATTGGGCTCAGGTTGTTCAGAAGAATTGACAATTGATTTACAATGCACAATCCACATACAAGTACATAAGACTTTCTGCAAATCACAAAATT
The DNA here is from genome assembly GCF_002078875.1 of Numida meleagris. Taxonomy (NCBI): domain Eukaryota; kingdom Metazoa; phylum Chordata; class Aves; order Galliformes; family Numididae; genus Numida; species Numida meleagris. The sequence continues at coordinate 12,581,125 of NC_034412.1, forward strand.
CCAGAAATTATGCGAAAAATAGTTTTTCTTAATGAGTAAAAACTATATGAAAGAATTAAAAAGCAAATGTTAACCATTAAAAATATTTACGTGTAATGTTTTCTTTTTTTTCCAGAGAAAATCCAATTATTGGAAAAGTTTCTTAACCAAAACCAACAATGGCACACTTGGATAAAAAAGAAACTGGAAACATTCCCATGTTTTGTTCTTTTGTTTCATTTTGTAATTCATTATGTGCATTTTCACAAAGTATTTAAAAATGAACATAGATGCTAGTTGTGTTGACAATCTATTTAATATTTAATAGAAAGCTAGCTACTTGGAAATCTGGTCTTTAAAGTTTATTCTCATTTTGCTGAAGAACTTGAAGTTCCAGGTTCTGAAAGTAACAAATGTGAATAAATCTAAGAGTTGTTTGCTGTTTTATTGGAAATAATTTTCTAAACAAATAAGCTTTTTAATGGAAGAAAATCAACATGACGTTTGTTGGTTGTATTGCATCTCTTAATGCATGTACTGCAAACTTGTATGAGTTTACCATGAGCGCCTGCCCTGCTGATAATGATCTTTAAATAGAAATCCCAAGATACTCTGTCATGGAAAAGATCTCAAGTTTCACACTCATTTGACGTTTCTTTTTTTTTTCTTATATTAGGTGTTGTCAGGACTTGGTTTAACTACAGCTGAAGTCTTACAAAATCATGCAGTATGTTGCAAATAATCTGGACAGCAGACACCAGTGTTTAGGTTTGTTGTTGTTTTTTAAGTACTAAAGAAGAAATCAGGGAACTTTCATTTTGCCTCTTGTTTACATTTGGAGTGAGTAGAATATGGGATGACATGAGACCACTATCAATTATCCTCTAGGGTACTATTTTAAGGTACATATTTTCAGATTAAGAAAAATAAATGCAGGGTAGCAATGTTTTCATAAATAAGTTTGCCTACAAATTAAAAAAAAAAAAAACTCAAATGTGACCTGATTATGGTTAAGTACCAATCAATTTACATCATCCCATGTATGATTTTATTTTTTGATTAAAAAAAAAAGCTAGGTTCAGCTCATCATTTGACTACAAATCTAGTAAATAATCTCTATTATAATCACTCAAAGCACTTTAGATATCTGGACTATCCCAGATTATTTTTAGATACTTTGTAGTATCTGCTTGTTACGATCAGTTCAATGATCAACATTGTTTTTCTTTAAACAATGCTTCAGTGAATATTTTTATATCTTTAGTTATATGAATTCTTATTTGCCAATTAACACAATTTTTAAACTGTTATTCTTGACTCTAGGAAGATTAATTTTTGCTCATTTCATCTGAGAAGTTGGGTTTCTGCTGAAAGAATTTATATGTATATAAGCAGGAAGAAGCAAAGATGGCAACTTTGCTTCGTCAGTATTAAATACAAAAATAGTATTCCAAGGAGTACCATTAATAATAACTATGTGTGGTACTTTTTATTTTTGGAGCATTTGCTGTGGGATCTTCTGTTTATTTGTTGGTGTGTTTTGTTTTACAATAATGATTTTGGCCAAATTAATTAGAAATGTGACTTACAAATAGAGTAGAAATCCACAGTGCTTGAAAACTGAAAGCTGTTTGAATTACTATATGTTTGTAATACTGTTGTAGGGAGGCCTTCTGTAATAGAAGCATGTTGGCAAGACAAGACTGAAATTTTTTTTTTTTGAATGAATGTAACTATTGTTAGAATAACTATTTGTTTTAAAACCATACAAACCATTATACAATGTCTGGGAATCAGTACTAGTATCTGCAATGCCACAATCATTCAGTCACCTCCACTGTTTTTGCCTTTTCTTAAACAATTTTGATGTATTTTAAGGGAATTTCATTTGCCAACGGTTGAAATTGAAGTAGTGGGAATCATATTAATGCCAAGAAATGTGTTTTGCCAAGGTAAATAGGGTCTATATAATTGCCATTTTAAAAGTTGCCATTAAACAAAAATTAAGTGCTTTTGTCTGTCAAAAGTTAGTTTGTGCTGTACATTGATTAACACTGTGGCAAAGTGTCTCTTCCTTGGGACCATTTTTTAAAGTTTTCAGAACCCAAATTACGGAATAATACTTGGAACTTTAAAAAAAAAATGTTTAATAATAAAGGAAATGCACTTTTTTCTTTGATGGTACTGGAATATTTAGGAAAAAGAACAAAGGCCATTGAATATTTCTGACCAGTAGGATTTAATTTCTCATTTTTATAATGTTTCAAAACACAGTAGATGTTCTAGAATTTAATTAGGTACAAGTAGGATGATTAATAATAAAAGTTGCCTTCATTTTGATTAGTCTAGAAACATGATGTTATTCAGTAATTAGTTCTGTTTGGACTGTAAATTATCATTAGTTTTAAATTGTATTATGCTGATGTATTGTTGAATGTATTTTTATTTAAATTTTATTTTCTTATCAAGACATTAAAATGTTTTGTAACATTGCTTGAGAATAACTCATAAATAAATTACAACAAACTTGAGATATACTTTGTACTTACTGTGAGGCCTGGCTTTTGAAAATGTTGACTTGAAGACTGACTAAATAGGAGTTTCCATACAAGAGTTGGTTATAACAAAATAAATATCTAGTACACAGAAGGGAAAAAAAAAACACCAAAAACTTGAGGTACCTTGCATGGTCATCTACAGGATTGCTGCATTCTAACTTAAGGTTATGGCTGGAGAGAGAAGTGCTGGTTAATAGCATAACAGTGTACATCAGAAGCTTCAGAAATGTGACAGTTCTAAAATGTTTACAACACCTAGTCTGATGTATTAAAGGATATCTAACTCTGGTGTTAGATAATAAATTTTCTTCTTCATTCCTCTTTTATTACATATCTAGTATACCAGTGTTATATATGCATCAGAACTATTCTATTTTAAATAGATTGCATATGGAAAAAAAGGCTTTTTTTTGGTCACCTACTGTTCTTCCTATGTGTATAGGCATTTTTAAAAGATAACTTTGTTGTACCATGTCTTACTGGTACATCTTGATGTTTTATTTCCTTGTACAGAGAGCTGACCTGTTGTCCTTCATTGCTGGTATGGAAGTTCTTATTAGGAGTTAGAGTACAAACTTTAAAGACATTTTGGAATATTTTTTTTTTTATTTTAAGGTAAGCTGTATTAAAGCCCAATCTTAATGGCCACTGCAATCATTTGCAGAGTTTCAGGAAGTAGAGGAAGTTACAGGTGAAGGAAATCTAGGAAGAATTTTTCCATGAACGCTCCAAACAATTTTGTAAAGATTGTGACAATTTTAACAGTGCTCTGTTCTGTTCACAGCTGATGTGAACATGACATGACATGAATTTATGCTTATTTGAGTGTAATTTAAAGAACTAAGTTTTATGGGTTTACATATGACAGACTCATTCAGCGTGTTTTTAATTCCATATACATGCTCTTTTTTTAAAGATCAGACCAGTAAGCAAAAGATCCCAGTAACAAACAAGCATAACTTCTAGCAGAATGGGGAAATCATGCAGTTTAATTAAGGAACTCATGAGCAGTTTCAAAAAGCTATTTAAGGTTTGTATGATTTATTCAGATTAGTGTTCAGTCTTAATGAAACTACTGCTGGAATGCTTTGTCAGTTACTGAGGTTCTGTAATAAAAGTTACTCTGACAGAAGATTTTTATGTACCTGCATCAAGGACTGGAACTTGATAATCAACTGCTCTACAATATCAGAATAAGGTTTAGTGAGTTTTTGCAGTATTTTGGTTTTTTTGTATTGAGGAAATGCACAAGCTCTGTAAGAATGTTTTTCTGATACTGAATTTTTTACACAATCTTCTTGAACTGCTTTTTAAATATCCTTTACATTGATTTATGTAGACGCTTTGTAATCTTGCTAGATATGATGTTCCATTTGGTTGTAATGACGAAGCTTTTAATGGTTTGAGGTCATAATTACTTTAGCTTATTTAGTATTCCAAATGCTGTGGCAGTTATGTATTTGTAGTGTAGCAAGTTTCACCAAAACAAAGACAGAAATCTTTATAAAAGCATTTTAGAAACATTATATTCCTTTTTTAATCCCATCAGACAAATTAGTTTCCTCTAAAGGTCTGTCTTTTGTTCTCTCTCATCCTCTATTTTTAGTTATTCCTCTTATGCAGGATAAAAAGACAATCATAGAACAACTCAGTTTACTGTGACTTGAATTCAGTATTCAAAGGTAAAAATTTCTTACCTGGTCCCTCTGAGATAGCACTGCAGAAGAATTTGGTTTCTCAAAAAGTGCAAGATATCCCCTGCTTTACTCCAGACTGGTGTTTGAGTGGAAAAAATGCAGTGTCAGGGAGCAAAGAGTGATGAAAAGCAGAAGGCTTCAAAGCCAGACAGAGTTGTTGATGGAGTGTTTTCCTCCTAGATGTGTGTGAGAACACTGTACTTACAGAAGGGTTACCTCAGGAGCCAGCTCTGCCCTAGACCCTGTGACATTGCTGCTAGGTGACAGAGAAAGAAGCCTTCATCAGATAAGAAGTAGTCTGCAGAGTGTAGAACTAGCGAAAGGGAAACTCCCCTACAAAAATCAAGGCATCTACAATCATACTCAGATCTGATGTTTATGCTACAATTTTTTCCGTAGACCTATGAAGTAATTTACCAAGGAAGGGTAAGTAGATACAGTTTAGTCTCTTTCCATGTTGGTGACAGCAAGGTTCTACATGTTGTATAGAAATGCAAATTAAGGAGTCCCTCTTCATAACTTCACAAGATAACATGGTTCAGAATGCAGTTCTGTTCACAAACGGCTAACTTCAATTAAAATATGTATAATTTTGTCTTCATGGTTAATTTGTTAAAATGTTAGTAAGTGGAATATGAGTTGAGATTTGAGTTTGAAAATTCACATTATACAGAGGGAATAGCAATAACTGAGCTTTACAGCAGGATAAAATAATTAGCAAACAAGGTTCTGGTGTAGAATTTGTTGGAATTTGAGTCATATGGGGCCTTTGTGTTGTTGGCCTTGAGACTCAGATTCAGCAGTTGTGGATGAGCTTAAGTGTTATATGAAGAAAGGAGATGTCTCAAGGGTTTAGACCTAATTAAGTAGTGCAGTGAAGCCAGGAGCTGTTCAGTCTTGATTTCCAGAGAGGTTCCCACACAAAGTCATCAACTATTTTTGTAAAACTTCTTAAAGATTTCCCTTCTGAATACTAGGTATTGATCCATTTCACTGAATATGAATAATATGAAGCGCTTAAGAATCTGAATTTCTGGTACTTCTTAATCTTTGAACTCTTCCTCAGACATGTGTAAAATTCATGCTTAAGCACGTATGAATGCTGCAGCATAGTTAGAAAGGCCAGAATGTTCTGTGTGTTTTTTTTTTTTAAATTCAGTTTGCTACTCTCAGTAGCAGTATTTCTGTGACTTCTTCACTCTGGTTTTCTGCCCAGTGAGACCTTCCCACTGTGAAAGTGGTATTCAATCTATTCCATGAATGCAGTATGTTTCCCAAATTCCTGTTTTTGTATCTGGATGCCTGCTTCATACTTGTGTCACAAAAACTACATATTATCATTCAAGTATGTCTTCCATTTTGGCAATTGCTTCAGGCAGCTTCAGTAAAACCTTAAGGTGGTTTTGTCACAGGTGCTCTCTTCCTATATGGCAGCCCCACTGCGTGCACTTAGTGAGGTCTTGTTTATAACCACAATAGTATAATCAGTACTGGCATTAGTGGCACTGTTGAGCATGCTGCTATTGATAGAAGGCCACAGAGAGACACAGATGATCTAGAGTTTAAGGAACAATTCTGGCAGAGAGCTATGCTTGAATTCTTTTCTTTGGCAGATGAATTAATTTGACACAGTACTTAAGAGTTCTGATATACATTATTCTATTGACAGAGCAAACAGCAAGTGTGCTAATACAGTTCAGCCTGCGAAGTAGTTGGCCAAGATACACACGTACTTACATAACTGTTCTTTGCATTATCATAAAACTGACATTTCCATAACAATTTTGTTATTAGTAAAAATAACCTCAGATTCTATGTTTCAGAGTAAGCAAGCTGCAGGGGGGGAAAAGAACTTCAAAAATGTTGTATGAGGAAAGAAGAAAGGAAAAAAACAACACAAGTCATTTTCAAACACTTCCGTTCTCAAAAGTCATAAAATCTATGAAAGACATAATTGTACTTTCTTCCAAAACAGTCTGTGCAATAATTAGAGTTTAAAAAGGTGCACAGGAGATGAAGGTGATCTTACTAGGAGAAGATAAGTATGTATGTTCAGTTGAAATGGGATTAGGACAATAAGAAGAAAGCTGTTAGGGCAGTTGTGCAAGTTTTCTCTGTTTTGACGTTGGGCATCAAACACTTGGAGCTTTCAGTGAGTGTTCTTTGACTTAGAGACGATCAGAATCTAGCACAAATGATGAATTATGCCATACCCCCACTGTAAAATTCTTACAGAAATATAATTGATTACAAACTGCATAATATAAAACACGAGTCCAAATTTTTATACCTACTTTTATGTACAACCCTATTCACAGTTGGCAAACAAGTTGTTTTTCACAATTTTATAGCTTGCTATTGTCTGTGCAGCTATAATTCTACCTGAACAATCATTCAATGAGCAAAAATGAGCATATTTAATACAACAATTTGAACTAAGCTATTTAGAACATTTTCATCAAAGTCTGAATGAAATGAAACAATGCAGTCCTCCCTGCCCTATGTGAAATAATTAAGTGTTATTTGCAGGTAAAAATGGGGCTACTTTCCTATGTGCTACCTTCGTAATGTTATCTATATGGAACAGATGAGTTCCAGAGTGTCAGGACAGTATTTCTCCAAAACTTCTTGGAATCTTGATTCCGTAAACTCTTCAGATGTTAAAATAACCAAGAAATTAATTACTAGATAGGAAACTTGTTTGCTTTCTATGAAGCAAAATCTATACAGGTACTTATATCATAATTGCTCTACAACTTGCACTGCTCAGTACAAGTACGTGTTCTTTTATTTGTAACAGTAGACAAGACAAAGTGAGTCAGGGTACAAGATGAGAAGTTACCTCCTTTCTGTTTTGGAAAAGCTACTTTTTCAAAACATTTTTCATCCTGATATTGAAAGCAGTGTGTCACCTTGGCAGTTTTGCTTGTACAAAAAGGCATCTCAGTCTTTCACAGTCTTTCTGACCAAACTCAGAGCTGTATTTCAGTTCAACTGCTACGCTTAGCAGCAAAGCTGGTTATGAGTGATGGCCTCTTGTATCAAGAAGAAAGGCAGAGAGACAAGAGAAGGGGTTTGTAATCATATTACTGACCGCGCTGGATATTCTGCTGAGCTCAGGCTGTTTTTCTATTGATACACTGACAATGCCAGAGCAGTTCCTCTGCACTTGAGCCACTCGTTTTCCTGCTTCACTCAACACCAGTTGTGCAGGAAAACCTGCTTATAGCATCATAAAATGAGAAAGTGCTGGGAATGGTTACAGGTTAATACTAGCATTGCCAAATTATTTAAATTGTTGCTGTTTTTACATTTGCCAAATATATGACCAATGTGCTACGTTCTGATGGCACCCAAATGTAATTGCATTCAGCTTCATAGTTTGCTCTTATGAGTTCTTCAAACTAAAGAGAATTACAACCAGTTTCCTTCCCATTCCTGCCAAGAAAAATTAGATGGCCAGACAGATTGTGTTAAATTAGAGGAAGGGAGAGACTACGTCAGGTTAATATTTTCCTTTTTTTTTTTTTTTTTTAAATTATTTTCAGAAACAGGTAACATTTTACATAGGAGAAATAAAATGTGCTTTGATTTCAGATGCTTCTACTTTAGGAAGATATCTTTTTGCATGGATGTTTATATATTAAATATATAAAAATGCAATGTATTATCAAAATAGAATTATGTAAATAAGAGAAGAAAATGTATATGAAAAGCACGTTAAACTTTCTGGATTGCATCTGTTCTCACTAATTTATGTTCAGGAGTGCCACGATTCTTTATATATATATACATGATGAGATACAGATAACTGAATTAAAGTTAATGATAAGTAACTACTTTCTAGACAAACTTCTACAGAGAAAAAAAGATCTTAATCTGCTTTTTAATGGTGTTTTCAGTTAAGAGATGCATCCATCCTGACTTTGAATTGATAAGCATAGAAAGAGATTTTTAAAATGAACATAACTGAGGTGATTGGAATATTTATGCCTTTATTACCCAAAGCCACATCTTTGTGGACAAGAAGTACCACATGCAAGTCTGCCAAAGCGTACCGCTCCATCTGTTAGCAGCCTTGGCCAACAGGTCACAAGATGGAACTCCAGAAGGATTTGGTGGTCATCTCCCTTTTGTGAAGGCAATCCAGTCCATTCCGGTGACAATTGGGCTTACTCAAAATTGCTTTTCATCAAATACTTTTTAATGTTTTTATTAATTTTGTACACATTATTTTTATTGCCATATAGGAGCTGAATAACAGATAAATTATTTGTTACAAGGAAAACTACATTTCTTGATGAAATATCTTGAATTGTGAAAGGGAGTTTAGAATCTGTGCCCCTCCTTGAAGATATCTAATTTTTTGACTCTACAGTCTTAATGTATACCAAATTTTATACATCGTTATTCTTGTGCCTGTATAATTAGATGTAACCCAGCTGTGACAATTGACAGCAATTGCTTTTGAAGGAAAGGTGGCATAACCAAAAAGTTAGTGTTTTGCAACTTCAAATTTGGCAGCATTTCTGCTCTGCGCAGATTTTTTTTTTAATTTAAATTGGCAATGAGAAACATTTCTCAAGTTACGAAGCAGAAATCCAGCCTAACTTTTTAAAGCTTAGCACCACAATCTGATGTAGATCCTGAAATGGACCACTACTTGTACAGAACAGTGAAGAAAAGGTCTTCTATTGGTGCTTTTCCACCAAGGTGGGGCTGTCCCTGGTCACTGCTGCGGCGTTGGACTAGATGGCCTTTAAGGGTCCCTTCCAACTCCAAGGAATCTATGATTCTATTCTATGATTTAGCTTTCAGGCACTGGACACTTGAGATCTCTGATCATAAGGCACTCATGGTATCTTCCAGGAGGAACGGTCACAGTGTGTGCAGTGAAAATACTGAGGAAGGATCTTCCTGTGGTGGTAGGGGCACGGTGCAGCCTCGGGGAAGGCTGTGCCTGGGTGTGGGAGCAGCACCATCATTCCGTCCCCTGAGCCGCGGCCTGCGGGCCCTTCCCGGGGCACTCCGCCAGGGGCTCCGGCGGCCGCCAGGTGGCGCTGTAGCCCCGCTGCCACGCGCCGCGGCCGCGTCCCCGCCCCTCCGCCATGGCCGATGTGGAGGACGGGGACGAGCCCGGCGCCCCCCACTCGCACGCGGGATCCTCGGCTTCTAAGGCGGGCGGCCCCGACAAGATGTTCTCGCTGAAGAAGTGGAACGCGGTGGCCATGTGGAGCTGGGATGTGGAGTGCGACACCTGCGCCATTTGCCGGGTGCAGGTCATGGGTAAGCGCCAGCCGGCAGGGCAGGGCCCGGCCCGCCATGGCCGCCGTCACCGCCGCGGGGCAGAGTGCCCGCCCGCGCTACCGGCGCTGCCCCGCGGCTGCCCTCCGTCGGGCGACGCGGTTTCCGGCCCAGACTGGCCGTGCCCCTCCTTCACCCTTCCTCCTCCGCGCCGGCGGCGAGAGCCGTTCCCGCTTCCCGAGGCGCCCTTCGCGCTGAGGGCCCCGGACGAGCTCGGGCCGCGGTGCGCGCTCACCTCAGGGAGGCCTCTCCCGCCCGGCGGGCCGCGCCGCTGTGTGCCGGGGCCGTCAGCCGGGGCGCGGCCCGCCCTGCGCGGTGCCGCCTGCGCGGGCTGTGTGTGGGCGGCGGGCGCGGCGCGGCTGGCGGGCGTGCCGGGGCTGCAGTACTGCCGCCTGCGCTTGCTTTGAAGCAGCGCTGTGGGCGTATAGAGAAGTGCGTTTTTGCTTATCTTAATACGACGGCTTTGGCGCTTTTCCCAAGCTCCCTAGTTTCTACCGCAGTTCAGCTCACGTGAATATACTGAGAGGTTTATTTGGAAAAATAAGGGCTTGGTTTACCTGGTTTTAAAGTAGTTTTGGAGAGCAGCCTAGTCAGTGACCGGCATTAGTATTTTGTGATGTGTTTTGCTAGTATGGTATTTATTTGCGGTATTTGAAAATTCTTGAAGTTCTTCTGTTATACCTGCAGCCGTTTTTATTGCTCTTTTTTTTTTTTTTTTTTTTTTCTTCTGTTGTGCTGCTCTCTGAGGCACAGCTGCCTTGGAAGCCCCCAGCCTTCTGCAGGGCCCACGAGCATGGTTCTGCACAGCCACTCTGCTTCAGGTTCCCCGAGAAGGAGGCAGAATGTGCAGCGTAGTCATGTTCTGTATGTGTTTCTACTGAGAATGTTCAGGAGAACAGAGATGCGGACTGAAGTAAGAGGTCACGCTTTTGTGTTTGTACAGTGAGCAGAGACCGCTGTGGAAATAGGCTTAATCTTCTGTGAGTAAGCAATAATTTTAAGAATGCGTTAAGAACTGTGGCATAGTTTAAAAAAAAAAAAGTCAAACTGTTACCCAGACGTTTTGTTTAAAAATATATATATATATATATATATATATTTAATTTTTTGTTATTAGGCCACGGGACTGTTTCTCATCTGAACATAGGAGAAAAATCTGGTAACTGTTTCTGGGAACAAACCCACTGCCAGAACGTGAAACTTGATCGTTACTGACTCGGGTTCAGCAGTTCCGCACTGACCCTGCCAGAGCTGGCCTGGCTCCTGCAGAGCTGCTGCGGCACTGCCCCCTTTGGCTGCAGGCAGTGCCAGGCCTATGCTGGCTCTGCGTGTTTGAAGTCAGCGTTTTTTGATTGTGGAAGGGAGGGAAGTATTAGCTGGCCTCATTTGCTGCTGGTTTAACTCTTTGAACTGATGTGAGTGAGATTCAGTGGTCACAGAAAAGAAAGAAACAAGACTTAATGGCAGATCTTAGCTGGAACAGGCAGGATTGCGGCAGTAGTGAGTTACACTGGCTAAATTTTCTTAAGCTGACACGTTTAGAATTGCAGTGCCGGGTTGGGGACAGCTTATACTGACGTGGTTGCTGTGGTTCATGTCTTGTCCATTTGAAAGTGCAGAGCTAGGGCTGGGATAGGAAAGCTGCCTTCTGAGTGGCTGCCAGTCCACCCCAGCTGACTGTCCAGCATACTGGGTGACTCCAGATCAGTTTGCTTCTATGTACTATGGAATAGCATCTGAATATTCCCTGTAACTTGGCACCTAGTACTGTGGAAATAAAAATTAAGGGAACAGATATCAGGAAGCTTTGTTTGCCACCTTACCTTCATCTAAGTGAGGAAAGGGCAGCTGCTTCAGAGTTTCTATGCTCTTTGTTCTGTATTAGCTGAGAAAATGAGGACAGAGCAGGTGAATCTAAAATAGAGCAGCTGGCGATATCTGGGAGAAATATTCAAATTAAAATTCCTGTAGCATGCTATGTTTTTGTCTTCTAGGGAAACATGATCCAGCTGGTGACCTGCAGGTCAAGTCCAACCTGCGGGGCATTTGTTAACTGTTACCTTCTCATTGGAGGAAACCAAGATGGGTTTCAACTGCGTATGCTGCCATAGTAACTGAATGGTTTCTGTTGTGCGTAGTACGTGCCCGCATGTCTGAGGCAGTCTGTGTCAGTGCAGAAGAGAAACAAAGCTGTTCTTCTGCTCTGTATGTGTGCCACAGTACTAAGCCTGGATGATGTGACTTCTTTCTCCGTGATTGCTGAATCTGTCATCCAACCCTGTAGCCATGGACCGGAGCATATAAAGTAGATAAATATTTTTAATTAGGTGGTTTTCCACATTTGTCTCTTGAGTTATAGTATCAAATTGACCAGTGTTTAAAAACGCGTTTGTATGCATTTGTGACTCTGTGAAAATTACGTGCAAGTTTCCATTAAGTAAAGATATTGTATAAAAGGATGGTAGCAGGAGGTGGGGGTTGTGGTGAGAGATGTAGAGGCCAAAGAAATGAAAATTGTGAATGTTTTCCTTAAAAGGAGATAAAGGAGATGCTGACATCTGAAAAACAAAGTCCTGTAATTAGGGTTTGGCTGTGTGCTTGCTCTGCTCTTAATGTGCCTGAGTGCCTTGGCACAGACCTGCTGGTTGTTGTATCTGCAGAATGGAGAAGGCTTTTTTTCAGCAGAAGTTGAGAAAATACACAGCAATGGAAAATAAAATTTGTTGGGCGGTTTAGGGTTGTTCTGATCTCTTTCAGATAGATATTCCATCATCTCATGCACTGTTTGAAATTTGGGGTGGGGCTGAAGTGGACAACAAAAGAGATTTTTACCTTTTAAAGTTGGTTTTAAAGTTTAATTTTTTTCGTCAGTCAAGCATATTCTTAAGATGGAATCTTGAGCATCAGATTGAGTCTTGTTCTTGTTTACTTTTAGATGCCTGCCTTAGATGTCAAGCTGAAAACAAACAAGAAGATTGTGTTGGTATGTAGTGATTTCATTCGCTTGTTTTTCAGTTAAAGCTTCTCTCAGTAGGGTGCGTTTCCAAGTTTGAAGGGATTACTGATTTTATTAATGATCAGAATCAAACTGCTGTTTTGTTATACAGTGTGTCGTCTCTTTACATTAGTAATACTTTGCACTTTATTTTTTGAGTGCTACTAGAATTAGCGTTAAGGTCGGGCGTGCTGTAGAACAGGACGCTTTCACGTCTGCGGTGTCAACATCCACACAGCGGTGATGTTTGAGTTCTCATCCTGACTGTAACTCAGCAGAGGGTAACGCCTGCCTTTGAAGCGGGCTAAGAAATGGCTCCTCTTTCCTTCTGGGGTGCATGCCAGAAAGTGTGATGCTAGTACCCACGGAAGCATTCTATTCTCAAATAAATTTTTGACTGTATTAAAAGTGATGTTTTTCCCAGTGTTGATTCAGGCACAGTGGAGGCAATTGCTTGGTTTTTTTTTTTCAGTTTTCATTTGAAAAAGTGTAATCACTTGTTTGCTATAATGCTGTTTAATTATGAACATACTTTAAACTGCTTGCCAACATATGCAGAAGCAAATTGTGTCTCAGTTCCGATATATTTAAATTGGAAACAGTAAAAATTCTCATATTGTTTGCTTTAAACCTTTAAGTCAACTCTTAAGCTAGTGGTAAGGCCTTCCACACCCTTGTTCTTTCTGCTTTGAAGTATATTGTCTCAAAGTTAACCCGCTGTTGTTTCTGATCATTGTTTTAACCAGAACAGGAATTTCCTGTTTCAGATGCCTTAGTTGGCTTGCTAAGTGTCCTGTTTAAAATAGGAAAAAAAAACAACACATAAATTACAGCACTCCTTTGGTTGGTACTCTTATATTTCAGTAAGGAAAATGTGAGCTAATAGGGAAAAAAACAAAGCAACTAATATTTATGAGTACATGGGCAGTATGCAACCATGGGCAATTGTAGCCCATGAACAGCTTCTGATTTATTTTGCTAGAATAGCTATTTTGAGGCTATATACTGTGTCAAATGTTCTTCCTTGATTTCACACAATTTAAATGCAGCATTGCAGGTGAGAATTTGGTAATATTCTGTTGTACGATATTAAGTCAGTAGTGCACTGGTGATGTTTTGGAACGTGAAAGTCAAAATGAAGCACATACCCAGGGCAGAACTGATATTCACAGATCTGTTTCACGTGTGAGAGGATGTGTGACAGTGAACTGAGAAGTATCATCAGAATGACCACAGTCATCCAGACTCAGTGGATAAGTCAGTGATGACACATTTTGTCTTTTAAAGGTTTTGTAAGTTTATGGTGGTCTTAAACATCTGAGAAGGATAACTTGGACCTTGCAGGAAGTGTTGATCAGACGCCTGAGCATGACTGGAACATGTTCTTTCTTCTCTTTCAGTGGTTTGGGGAGAATGCAATCATTCCTTCCACAATTGCTGCATGTCCTTGTGGGTGAAACAGAATAATCGTTGTCCCCTCTGCCAGCAGGACTGGGTAGTCCAGAGAATAGGCAAATAAAGACACTGGAAGTTGTTTCTGTTGGACTTGTTGGAGTTGAGTATGTCTTATGCCATACACTCATACAGAAGAGTGGAAGCTCTCGATCGTGGCATGATGTATTCAGTTTATCTGCAACACGGAACAGTGTGGTTTTGCTGTGTGCTCTTTGCTGTACTGGGAGGCAATGGTGAGTCTTATTGCAGGTATTTCCACAACTGAAGAAAGAAAGGCACTGCATTAATGAATGTGTCTGTTATGATTTGGCTGTTAACTATATCAAGAGCTTAGAAATGTGATGGTGCGGATTGTTTGTACACCAAATACAGCTCATTTAATGTTTCTACTTAGAGCAATGAATTAATTTGAAAAGGAGACCTTAATATTAAATCTGATATGCTGTATAGTTTACTGTCTGATAAATTAATTTGGTTTTGGATAAATACATCATTTTCTAAATAATACTGTATACAAAAACACGATCAGTAAGTTTTTTAGCAAGTATTTTGTTTTTTTAATCTGAGTAGTGTGTGAACACTAGCATTCTCATGTAGGTTTTCTTTATGGCTGAAGAAAATTTGTTGCATCTCTGAAATCTACTGCTGTGTAATATTCTACATATTTTCTGCAATTGTAGTTACTCAAATTTAACCACATCTGTAGTTCTGTATTTATATTCCTTTTAAACTTCATGGACACAATTACTTTAAATCCAGAAATTTTTGATACAAGGACATGTATTGGATCTCAGTTAACTAGTGGTGTAAACCGTGTTGTTGGTTAGCTGTCTAGTATAGAAAACAAACATAAGCAGTCACTTTAATGTCCCAAGGAAAGCAGGTACCAATTAGATCTAGGAATATAATGTTAAACTTTGCTGTTATCAGAATTCATTTATAGAAATTTCTTCATTGTTACTTTATTGGATTACACGTTTGTTTTGGGATGTAAGAGAAAGCATTGTTCCACTTCTGTGGAAATCCTCAATATATCATCTTTTTGATATGATCAGACCTGTGATTTTTCCTGCACATATTTAAGTGCTTTACCCTAAGTATCTGAGGTAACTACTATTAATCTGAACATATGTTCTGTTGTTTTTTTTAAATATATGTATGTAACGGAGTTATTGAATTACTGTTTTAAGTCTGTAAGAAATTCAGACTTAATAAAATGGTTAATAAACTTGGGTGGAATTGAAGTAATATTATATGCTTATTCTTTTTACATCAAATTGAGATTAATAACATTTAAGATCAATACATTTCTTAGCAGATATGTTTCTATTTAGTGCTGTTTATTTTAAGTATATTTAAAGAGAATGATCTCCATTGTATAGATTAGTTCCAATGACAGTCTTTGATTTTTGTCATTACATTTCCATGCAGAGTTTACTGGGGTTTTGTTTAGTAGTTGTAATCTTGTTTTTAAAATGTTTTGTATGTTTTAAATACAGCTTTTGTGTCACTGTCAGTGTATCACGCTAGTTGTTACCATCTCAGATGATGTCTTTCTTAGCATTTAGATAACAGTAGTAATGAAGTGTATATAGCATTTGGGTGGTTGTGGAGTATTTTGTCTTCATCCTTTCTATTTCTGTGAAGACATTCTTCCTAAAATAATATCTTTTTAGATGTGAAAATAATTTACTACCTATTTTTGTCTGCCAGAATTTGGTCACAGGTTACGTCCCCTAAAAATCTCTTACTTTCATCTTGTCCCCCCGGAGAACTTTTTCCTTCATTTTACTTGGATTTATGGGACCATATGGATATGGACAGTAGCAAAGTAATTTTCACCTTGCTTTCTGTTCACATGTCACATACACGGTACTAATAGCTGAGAATCGTAATTGAAGAACAATCTTCCTATGTGCTGGCTCAGACAGGTGTTAACACAAATGAGATATTAGGAAAGTTACTGTTGAGATTGAAGCAGCTGCTATTTGTGGATTTTTTCCTCTAACTGGGCAAATTTAGAGAAATTTTGAGAAGTTGAAAAAGAAATAAACCCATAACTGGTACACTTGAAATGTTTGAAACGGTTTGGAATCATTGTAAAGTGTAGGTTAAAATGAACTCAGACTGCCTGGTTTCATCTTCTGCTGAAAACTGGCGCTTAGGCCTGGCTGTCCTGGGCACTCAAGATTTGAGTCTTCTTTTTTTCTCAGTTTCTTGGGGAACTCTTCCCATGTTTAATTGCTCTCATAGTGAAAAATCATCTTATATCCAGATGAATAAATACATCGCTGGTGCGGCTTCTTCCCCTTGCCTGTCATGCTGCCACAGAGCATTCTGCTGAATAGAGAACCTCCATCTTGTCTTGTTCTACTTTTTAGTAGTTAGTATTTGTTTAACGTTGGAAGTCTGAGGTTGGAGTCCTTATCCACTTCTTCCCCAGCTTTTGCTGCACGAACAAGCTGATTTGCTTCATGCTGACTGCATGCCGTCGAGTTCTTTAGCCTTTAAATCACGTTGGTGGCCTTTGCTGGACTCCCATGAGTTTTTCGTTGTCTCTCACGAATTCAAGGAACAAAAACTGGGCGGTGTTCCAGGTAGGCCATAACTTAGGTGGAAAAAGGAAGTGTATGGCCACTGGAAACGAGGGTGGGCAACGTAGGAAGACTACAGAGATGCTGTTTGCCATTGTAGGGAGAAAATTTGTGCATCCAAAGCTCAGTTAGAGTTGAAGCTGTGGGGGACAATAAGCAGAATTTTTTTAAAATACATTAACAGCAGAAGGACAAGCAGAGATAACATTGGTTCGTTACTTGATGAGAATGGTCATCTTAGAGAGATAGACAAAGCAAAGATGTTTAATGCCTTCTTTGCCTCTGTCTTCAACACAGTTCATGGGCTGTGGGACCTCAAGTGCCATGAGTTGGAGGACCATGACTGCAGCAACGATCAATTCTTAGCCAGGCCTGGACTTGTGTGGGATTTACTGTTCCACTTAGATGCATCTAAGTCTGTGGGATCCAATGGGATTCATCCCTGGGTTCTCAGAGAGCTGGCCAATGTCATCACAAGAACTCTCTGAAATATTTTTCAGCAGTCTTGGGAATTTGGAGAGGTCCCAGTTGACTGGAAGGTGGCAAATGTTTCAATTTTCAGTAAGGGCAAAGAAGAAGACCCTGGCAATTACAGACTTGTCAGTCTTACTTCAGTGCCTGGTAAAATTCTGGAGAAAATAATGCTAGAAGTTACTGAAAAACACTTGAAGGATAATGCAGTCTTTGATCACAACCAACACAGGTTCACAAGGGGTTTGTCCTGTTTAGCTGACTTAATTTCCTTTTATGACAAGATCACCCCTGTCATTGACCATGGGAAGCCAGCTGATGTTATCTTCAGTAAAGCTTTCAGTACCGTTTCTCACAGTATCCTTCTGAACAAGATGTCCAGCATAAGCCTGGACAAAAACATAGTGCTGTGGGTGAGCAATTGATGGCCTACAGATTGCACACCGTGGGGAGCGGAGGGGCAGGTGCTGGTCTCCTCCCTCTGGTGACCAGGAATAGAACCTGAGCAAACAGCAGGAAGCTGTGAAGGGGAGGTTCGGGTTGGATGTCCGGAAAAGGTTCTTCACTGAGAGGGTGTTCAGGCAGTGTAACGGGCTCCCCAGGGAAGTGGTCATGGCACTGAGCTTCCTAGAGATCAGGAAGTGTCTGGGCAACACTCATTCATATGGTCTGATCTTTGAGTGGCGCTGTGTGGAGCCAGGAGTTGGACTTAATAATCCTTATGGCTCCTTTCCAACTTGGGTACTCAATGGTTTTGATGTTGAGTAGAGATTCTGTCTTCGTCCTCCAAAACATTTTAACATAGGGAAAAGGTGTTGTTTTTCTGTTTTTCTTTGTCTTGACTCTATTATCTTCTATTGGAATGATCAAATATTCTCTGTGTATATGGTATAATGGATATTTTCCATGCAAATGGCTACTTTTACAGTATAAAAAACAGGATAGCAACAGACATTAAAAGCAGACAACTTTATGCTACTGCAGACATATCTTTTAATATATAGACCTTCTGATATCTGTGAAATTTTAGTTTTCAAAACATTACTGGTTTAAATAAGGTGCTTCATGGAGGAGTACAGGTCAGTAATTCTGTGATGTATTGCTTTTCAGTTTAATGCAGATGAATATAAACTGTCTTATTAAGGTAAGTTAACATAGATCATTGCTTAATGGGGCATTAGAATGCTCATCGTTATTATGCAGTTCAGGTGTTGTCATCCTGTTTCCTGCTGCTGCATAAATTGACTTACAATCAGTGCACAAGATTTTTTAAAATTTACTAGTCTTAAAGAGAATAATTGTAAACACTGGAATTCACTGAGTTGTTACTACTGTAGAGAACATGGGGAATGGCAACTTCATTTTCTTTGGGGCTACCAGTATTTGAATTACCTCATTGTGTACTGTTAATGTGGTGAATACATTATGTCTGTAGGTTCAGTTTTATTGTAATGTTATTTTAATTTCTAAGTAAATTTTGTCTAAACTCTTCAAGACTAACAGAGGTTGCTAAAACTTCGAAGAACTGCTGTGAAGAATACTTCAATTTTGCTGCCTTCTTCCATATCCATTGAGCAGATAATCTTACTTTATTTTGTATGACAGATATTTCAGTTTGGGGAAATAATATTTACATGCAGTTTGAGGAATTTGGATCTGTGCCTTATCCGAACTGGATACCCTAACCATTAAATAACAGATTCAGTATCTCTGGCTTCATTGATCTGTTACTATCTGTGTACAAGGCAAGAAGTTCAGCTCAGAGAGAACATATGAGAAATAAATTATAGAGTATCCTGTTGACAAGTAATTAGAGATTCACATGGAATATAGGGGAATTAATCTCTAGTCTTTGCACATTTTCTTTGCCATTTAGAGATTAGCTTAAGTCCCAGTTTTGCTGTGAGCTTTGCGCCAGATGAATCTCTGCCTGTGCAAGAAGAATTCTCTTTTGCTCCAAATCATAGCCCTGCCTGGTGCTCCCTCAGCACAGTTCTTAATAAGTACCCCTTCTTAGTCCTGATTTTATTTGCCTTGTATACATGCAGAATATGTTTTGCTTCTCACCCAAACATGCAGTTATAGGAGTTAGGTGACACTAACTTAAATAGCTATTATCAGCTAATAAATTGATACTAACATACTGTTCTCCTCTGTTTAATAAATGCTGGGTTGATTTGGACAATTTCAGCAAATCTAGCTGGAGTCTTCTCAGAAGTGACTGGAGTAACGAATATATGTACAAAGATGATATTGTTTCACTCAGATTTTTTTTGGAAGTGACCTTGTTTTACAGAAACATTGTACATTACAGTGTATATTCTATAGAAATCAAATAAGATTATAACCAGTAGAGCAGAATTATTTTTGAAGCTATAAATGTGCCTTTCTTGTGCAGATAGCATAAACATTGCGTGTTCTTGATTCACTTAGATGTGATCAGCTGCTGGTGTAGGCTGAAGTCCACCCCAGTTACTAGCCAGTCAAAATACTTGTCTAAGTTTGGACTATGGTGGCTTTTTGCTAAAAGACCCTGCTGAAGTTTAGGACCCGAAATTAAGGAGTTTTTTTTTTGTTTTTTTTTTTACCTCCTTCCTTTTTGGTTTTGAGGGTATCATAGAAATATGTTGCTGCGGACACCATTTTCAGGAGAACCACTCACTGAATTTGACATTATTTCGTTTGAGTTTTTTTCTGTCTTCCTTGCTCTGTTGCATTATTGAGCCGTTTATGTAACCTGCTCCTGCCCCATGCACACAGCAATGTGCCCAGGTGGCCAAGAAGGCGAATGGCATCCTGGTTTGTATCAGGAATGGTGTGGTGAGCAGGACTAGGGAAGTCATCCTGCCCCTGTACTCAGCATTGGTGAGGCCTCACCTCGAGTACTGTGTTCAGATTTGGGCGCCCCAGTACAGAAAGGACACTGAGGTGCTGGAGCAGGTCCAGAGAAGGGCAACAAGGCTGGGGAAGGGCTTGGAGAATATATGCCCTATGAGGAGCGACTAAAGGAACTGGGGCTGTTTAGTCTGGGGAAGAGGAGGCTGAGGGGAGACCTCATTGCTCTCTTCAAATTCCTGAAAGGTGATTGCAGTGAGAGCAGGGTGGTCTCTTCTCAGTGGTGACAGGTGACAGGACAAGGGGAAATGGCCTCAAGTTGCACCAGGGGAGGTTTAGGTTGGATATCAGGAAAAACTAATTTACGGCAAGGGTTGTCAAGCACAGGAACAGGCTCCCCAGGGAGGTGGTTGAGTCACCATCTCTGAATGTGTTTAAAAACCGTTTGGATGTGGTGCTCAGGGGCATGATTTAGTGGTGGGTAGGGTAGTAGTTAGGGTAGTGTGGTTAGGTTGCGACTGGACTTGATCTTGAAGGTGTTTTCCAACCTGAGCAATTCTGTGATTCAGTTGGCAGAATTAGACATGCTAAGCAAGCAAAGGTGTCAAATACTCTGCTTTGGAGTACACAGCTTTCTTGTACACATAGTTTGTGATGGGTGATTCTCTCAATCACAGATAGAAAAATGTATCTGTAATGTCGTTTTGTAGAGAGTAAGCATTAGTTACATGTCAAATGGATTCAGCACAGACAGAATTAAGTAGATAAAAGGAAATTTATACTTCTTCTTGCACTACTATGTGGTAGTAGAGTGACTAAAAGCAGCCAAGAAGGGCTTACCACTTTTTGTAAGGATTCTGAGAAGTGCTTGTTGTTACTCTGATGTTAAGCATCTGTGATTCAACCCTTCAACTTGCTCCAATTATGAAAGTAGAAAAAAAAAAAGAAGAGGAAACTCTCTTTGAGTAGTTTCTACCCAGTGCTACTGGAAAAATTATGGAATGGCTTCACGTGTTCCTGTAATACTTGTTTTTTGGAGGCCAAATCACAAGACTCCACAGCAGAAGAGGGCCTAACAAGTGCTATACATAATTTTTTTCTTTTGGATAAAGATGGGGCACAGACTTCCTGGTAGGCAGCCCAGTCAGTGAAGTCAGGTGGATTTTGGCTTCACTTGGTTATAATCAGCTTTGTGCCTTTGTTGATGCTGCCTCAGCCATACATTATTGCCACCTTGTCACCTTGTCATCCTGCCACTTGTCATAAGACAAGCTCAGCAGGAAAGTAAAGAGAGGCCACAGTGTCATATGGAATGTCTTGGCAAGATTTGGCCAGTCGTTTGAAGTGTGCTTTTCTTTTTTCTGTGGGTAGGAAATGAGCTCAGAACTCCATGCTGCTTCATATGTAGGGATCATTATTTTTAGAGCAGCAGCAGATCTGAGCCTCTGCATGTAATCCGCTTTCTGTTCCTTCAGATGGAGTGGCATGAGGCATCAAGGTCTGCAGGAATATCTGTGGAGCTCAGAGTTGCTGCTGTTGAGTGTAACTTGAGTTTGGAAGTGGGGGAGCTCAAAGCACTGAATGGTATGAAAATTAGAAGCTCAGAGGCTCGCAGTATTCAGTTTGTCAAGAGCAAGGGAAGCAAGAGGCTTCCCTTAACTGTGACCGGTGTGCCAATAGTTTTGGAGTGTGCTGTTTGTGTTACAAGCAGCAATCATTGCATGTTCTCAGCAGCCAGCATCTGCGTACAGAGGGGATCTTGGTACGTCTAAAGGTTATCAGGGTCCATTCTGAGAAACAGCATCTGAACTGTGTCTATTTGGTGCTGCCAGTGAGAAGGTTTGTGTAGGGTGTCATCCTTCAGCTATAGATAGCAAACGCAAGCTCCTTACAGAGAAACCTCTTACCAGTCACTTTCCACAAATGGTACGTGTACCTAAAGGTACTTAATGAAAATCCTTGAGAGGTATTTAATGCAAAAGCAGTTAGTCTCTCCAGTGCATTTCAGAAACACGCACGCACCGCTGGCAGGAAGGAGTGCAGTGCAGCCGCAGCTCGGCTCTTGGGCCAGTTACTGGTTTTGTCTAGCCAGGCTCTGCCACCCCAAGAGCTTGCCAAGATGTGTGACATGGGGGGGCTCGACAACCTGATTGCCAACACAGCCTATCTGCAGGCCAGGAAGAGTGGAGATGGAGACACCAAGGAGATGCAGAAGAGACGTAAGAGCCTCTCACTGCCGAAGATTGATCAGTGTGGAGAGGTTAGGCAGTCCATAGCTGCTGACTACGAGAGCATCTGTGAACAGCAGCCCATTGGCAAGAGATTCTTCAGAGACTTCTTAGGGACAGTTCCAGAAAATTTGGTAGCTAGGGACTTCCTGGATGAGGTGTCAAACTGGGAGTTGGCAGAGGACAACATCAAGGGCAGTACCATGGAGAATATTATCACCAACTTTCTTAAGACAGGCTCCAAAAATTATCTGTCTTTCATGAGCTCAGACTTGGTCAGTAAATGCCAGGCAGCCACTGAGAAAGACTACGAAAATGTTGTGCAGCTGGCTAGAGAGGAAACCAAACTCTTCCTTCGAGGCAAGCCCTTCCAGGACTTCCAGACTAGCCCCTTCTATGACAAATTCCTCCAGTGGAAAGTTTTTGAGAAGCAGCCAGTGACTGATAAATATTTCTATGAGTTCCGAGTGCTGGGCAAAGGTGGCTTCGGAGAGGTAAGAGCTGTACCTTTACAAAAGTGTGTCATCTCTCCTCTTTTGAGATCAGCAGGTGGGTCTGAAAGATGAACTTGGTAATGAATTTAAACGCATTCTAAAGTTTTGCAAAACTTTAGCCTCCAGGTTGTCCGTTTCTCAGAAATTAGACTTTATCTGTGCTATCATATTGACTCCAGAAGCCTGTTAATGAAGAGCTGTCCTAAAAATTTTATATTCTGCATCTGTATTAGTAAAGATGCAGGCTTCTATACAAAAGCTTATGTGACTGTCTGTACAGTTAATTATTAGTCTGTTCTTTGGCACTATTTTGGCCCGTGCTAACTGGCATAGTTCCAGATCATTCTTAGGTGCAGTTTAAGGAATATCGCAGGTCAAGTTCTGTTTCCAAAAAAATATGAATGAGATTACCTTTTCTGAGAAGGAAGAGAGATGCAAACTGTATTTACTGCTTACTATGATGATCAGAGAATGGATCCTTCTTTACTTCATTGAATCATACAGTTCTACTGTTGGAGTCCTCAGGATCTTTCCACAACTGTATACTAGTCCTGAGTAGAACAGATTGTGTGCTTGCTTTTTCCTTACTTTCTCTGCTAATACACCCTGCCATGCAAATTACCATCAGCAGCTACTAATAGGCCTCTGTGATTCCTGGGTTACTGCCTATTACTGCTCTTGATATTCTAGTCTGTATGTGTAACATTGCTTCCTTACTTTGCCATGCCCATTTTGCTTCTAGGTTTGTGCCATTCAGGTGAAAAATACTGGCAAGATGTATGCCTGCAAAAAACTAGATAAGAAAAGGTTGAAAAAGAAAAGCGGAGAGAAGATGGCACTACTGGAGAAAGAAATCCTGGAGAAGGTCAACAGCCCTTTCATAGTCACGTTAGCTTATGCCTATGAGAGCAAAACCCATCTGTGTCTTGTCATGAGCCTCATGAATGGAGGTGATCTGAAATACCACATCTACAATGTAGGACAAAGGGGTTTAGAATTGAACAGGGTCATTTTTTACTCAGCTCAGATCACCTGTGGGATTCTGCATCTTCATTCCATCAAGATCATTTACCGGGACATGAAACCGGAAAACGTCCTCCTGGATGATAACGGGAACTGCAGACTGTCTGATCTTGGATTGGCAGTGCAAGTCAAAGAGGGAAAATCCATCACTCAGAGGGTGAGTAGAAATTCATTGAACATGGGCAGTGGGAAAGGAAGCTGTTCTATTTCTAATGCGTTGAGTCCAAGACTTAATTCCCCAGGATTTGTTCCTTGTTAAGGACCTTACGTGGTCATTTCATTCTAAGAGACAGGTGGTAAGAAGATTTGGTTAATTATGTCTCTGGACGCTATATGTAGTAAAGCAACTTCTCTTACACAAAAACAGAAGAATCGAGTTCATCTGTTGTTTCTCTTAAGATAAACTCTTGAACCAATCATTTTAGAGATGCTAACGCAGCTTAAGTAATAGTGTGTAGTCTGGGATTTAACCGATGAATTGTTTGCATAGTGAACATCAGTTAAAGAGATGAATTCCGTTCTCAGTCTTTGTTCCTAAAAGATTCTAAGATCTTTCAGATTTCTTGTGAGTGGTGGTACTGATTGTATTGTGGGTGTTCGTGGTGCTGCACAATAAACAATTGTGAATCCTCCCCCTACAAATTCATTCCTGAAAAAATCAGCAGACTCAATGAGAGCTTGAAAATGTGCATGCCTGTGTGTATGTGTAGGAAGACAGAGAAAGATAACCAACTGGTTTCTACTGTGTGAATTTCTGTGCGGTACCTCAGCTGTGCCTGTGGTCACCCCAGTCCCGATGTATAGTGGTATCACAGGGTTTACACAGGAAATGAAATGAAAAAATGGTTTTTATCCTAAGGTGTCTTGAACTTAAAGATGTGTATAACGAGTGACTGTGGCTGAAGTACACTAAGAATATGGAGAAACTGAAGCAATATTATGAACTGCAGTAATTATACTTCCCAAGTGTTTAAAGTGCTGTAAAAATTCAGTAGCAGTGAGAGGACCTGCTTGTAAACTTTTCCATCACATTTGAGGTACGCACGTCTTTTCATGTTGTCACTTCATGCAGTAATTTGTACTTGGAAGGATAGATTTTCTTTTGACAATTAAAATAATGTTATAATTGTTTTTAGTTCTCAGTAAAAGATAATACAGTAACTGATGTTTTAAATAGGAGATTTTAAAATGAGGCTGCATAGTTTTAGGTATGAAAATGCAGTTTCAGTGATAGCTAGGACAGATTTCCAAGTACAGATTATGTGCAGTGGTAATGTTTTATTTATGAAGATGGCATTTTGATCAGGGAGCCCAAAGTACACTTGATCTATAAACCTTAGTATACTTTGTGAATTATAGATGCATACATTTATTATGATCAAAATATAATTTTGTCCAAGGGCAGTGTTTACTGCTTGCAAATGTGTGGGCTTTGGTAAAAGAAGAAGGAAAAAAAGTGTATTTAGAAATGTAGAACCACTTGTATTTGTTACAGCACAATCTCAAAAGCAGTAGTGGGAGAAGTAGTTGTTCCTCCTTGCTTTCCATGATGAAGTCATCAGGTTGTCCTGTTCCTGGTCGCTGGTTTTAGTAGCAGTATTCACTATTGTATGGACACTAAATTAGAGTATGAACTGCAGTGAATATACTCTGTGATTGGAAGGAATTTCTGTTAAAGGCAGCTTTGTTTTCTTTTTATTGGGAGCTTGAAATATGAGAGAGAATATGATGATTTTTTTTCATTTTGTGTTCTAATTAGGAGGACGTTAAAGTTACTACTACAAAATATGAGCTGGTTATTACTAATGTTTATAGCAGTGTTGAACACAGGAAGCTCTAGAAACATCTTTACAAAATTGAATGTATGTAACAAAATAAAAATGGTGCTGTTAATTTCTATTTATTAATTGCAGTTACGTTCTCACCCAAATAGAGGGAATTTTTATCTCCTAGCAAGCTTTTTGAGTATGGCTACCAAATCATCACTTCTTTTAAACCTTTAAGAGAATATATTTTTATGAGCACCTTAGGTTCCAAGGCAGATTTATTAATATAACAAGTTGCACCATTTTGTGGACACAATTTTATAGGGGCATATAAAGCAGACTCTGCCTGTTCCTCCCGGCCGAATCTGTGTTTTGCCAGGTTCCAGTTGAAGTGCCAAACATCGGAAGG
The DNA here is from genome assembly GCF_002078875.1 of Numida meleagris. Taxonomy (NCBI): domain Eukaryota; kingdom Metazoa; phylum Chordata; class Aves; order Galliformes; family Numididae; genus Numida; species Numida meleagris. The sequence goes on from NC_034412.1 coordinate 12,606,933, forward strand.
CTGATTGCATATTTGGAGTGACACTTTGACCTGATGGGGCTAATAGCTTTCAACCACTAATCATAAGGAAAACACTACTGATCAATAACTTTTTTTTTATTTCAATTTATTCGTTTGCAAAGAATCCTTCTGTTTTGATGGGGATGTTGTAATAGCCTGGACTTCATTCATACCTCTGGCATTTAAAAGCAGTTCTGACTTTAATGCCTTGTGACCATCTTTTATGAGGTGGTTCTTCAATATACTGAAAGTACTGTTCTATTGCACGATGAGAATAAAATCTAACTCTGCCTTAACCATATTCATCAATCAATCTACTGCCTCAAAGTAGTCAGTGAATAGCACTAGTATGGTACAAAACCATGGTTTAGCACTCCAGTACAGCTGATGGTCAGGTTATTTCATCTGTTCAGATAAATTTTACTTAGCCAGCCTTACACATCTTAATGAAGAATTGTGATTATTTGTTGTAAAGAAGGGAGATTTTTTTCTTCAAAAAGTGTCTGTTGTGGTCTTCCTGTAAGATGATGCATTCAAAAACAAGTTGGTGTCTACTTCTGTCTAATGAAATTTTGAAAACTTGTTTGATCTTTTTTTTTTTTCATCACAGAAGTTTCAGTAGCATCAACATGTTTTGCTGAAAGGTTGTTTCAGGGGAAAAAATGTAATGTGCTTTCTGGGTCGTATTTTAATAGTTCACGACTGCAGAACAGTTTTCCACAGCGCAATATCTCATTACTCAGTAAAGCTGCTTTTATTATGAGACTGTATTCGTTCTGAGTATGGATATCCTATTTTAGTCTCTTAGCCTTAAAAGAAGAGACAGAATGGTGACTTTTTTTTTAAGAGCACTTTCCTCCAGATTGCTTTCTGTAGGCAAGAGCTAAAAACATGCTCAAAGTGAAGTAACTCATTTTTTTTTTTCCAACAGCCAAAAACCTTTCTCCCCCAGTGACTCAGGCTTTTCTTCCTAGGTGCTCATCTTTTCCTAACATCTCTAGTTCTTCAGTTGTTCGGTGACTCTTCCTTGTGAAAAGTAAAACTTTTACTTTTTTCCTTGTAAGCAAAGTAAAACAGAAGACTTCCATACCTTCTGTATATCATCAGGAGCCAAGTAAATGTTTATTTGATTTAATTTTCTTCTTGATTACTCTGAAAATGGGCTAGTGACCTATATTCTTTCTATATTGCCTGTAGTATTTTTGTAATAAAATTCTCCAAATGATACACTAACCAGGCGCATTTACTTGAGTAAAAACCTTGTGTGCTTTTTTTTTTATAATTTGTTTGAAGATAAAAATGAGAAAACAAAGCGAGTTTTTAGTAACTACATTTGCCTATAGCTTCCTTCCTGAATAGTCTTCTCTTCTACAAAATTGAGTTTGGAAAAAATAAATGCCAGGTCTTTTTAATACTTTTCTAAATTGAATCAGCAAAATTGGGAGATTTTGTCCGTATGTTTCTGTGTACTTGAAGAAGTCAACTGGGATTTTACAAAGATTTCAGCATCTGTCCTCTATTCAGTCTGCTGCAGTTAAGTACCTGGAGAAATTCTTTAGAAATCTTTAAGGCATACATTTAGAAGAATCCTGTTCTTAAGCCTTCTCCAGGTGTCTCATAAGCTTCCTACTGTCAGATATCTCATAAAATTAGTATACAGTTAATCAGCTGATTTCCTGAAACTGGGACTCAACCAATCCAAGTTAATATTGTAGCGGCAGCACACTATAATTCTTCACAAATTATTTGATGCAAGATGGATAAGATCAAGTGTATTTGCTTGCAGCTGACTAGATTTTCTAGGAGGCCTTGCAGAACACCCTGAAACACATTGATTGCCTAGTTTTAAATCAGATCATTTATTTAGCTGTGTACATTCGGGAGTAGACATCTGACCTAAGACACCTGCTTGATAAACATTCATCTCCATGTGTTTAACTGTAACTCAGCTGTTATGAAAATACTTAATACATCATAAATAGTGAAACAAAGCAGCGGTTTTCTGCTGTCTCTGCCTTTTTTTCATTGTTATTTGCTACATATTATGAAGTAGAATGATGTGAATAATTTCATTGTTCCTTATACACGATTGAGTAGTGTATAATATATGAATTTATTTGAGCATTTTCTTTATTCCATTCAAGATCTAAAAAAAATAAAGTATTTCCATGCTTTCTGAAAAGTCAGTATACTTCTCGTTAGTGTACAGGCCATTAAAAGGTAAATTTGCTACACATTCAAATTATCAAAAAATTCCTAGTGTCTCGTGTATAAATACATACCATCCATATATCAGCTGGAGGATCCATAAATCCCCTTTGTAAATCTTGTTAGGTGATTAGATTATCACGGGGCGCCAGTGGTAGGCTTGTTAATGAGTTGCTGTTTTAGACATTTTCAATTTTTCAGTGAAAATTTCAGTGAAACTGTAATGTTTCTGCGTTGTTTACCAGCCAAAGGTTATATTCTTTGTGCATGGAAAGGTTCCCTGAATTTTAGGTCAAGTCTTCTTATAGTTTAATGTATGACTATACTACAGAAAAACTATTTTACAGATCATTATTTAAAACTTAACGCAATTGAAGAAGTAGCGCTGGTATCCTTTAAGTATTGTCACAAAATGTACTCCATTTGGGAAATACCTGTACAGAATGCCTGTAACTATAATAAATAAAATTACCCTACTTTCAGAAGCAAAAGTTTTTAAAGAGTTTATTGGATACCCAGCCTTAGTTTTTTCCCCTCTCCTCTCAGGTATGTGCACGTACCTGTGCTGTCTACCTAGAAATGTTTATATTCACACTTACTCAGGCAAAGTTATTACTGACAGCTCTGGAAACAGGAATTCTTTGCCAGCATTAATAAAATTATTCAGGACATAAGGAAATATCATCATGACTTTTCATACAAGTGTGTCTACAATATCTATTCTAACATGTTGGTCATATAATGTATAAAGCTGGATTGTGTGATAAAATTACTCCCTTTTTATATGTTGACATTCTTTTTCTTACGTTGAAGTAGGCAACAAAGAGAAACTGAGGGCCTTTGAAGTTGGCTTTTACATAGGCGGGATGTTTAGTCTAGCTGTGTACTCGTTTGACTGCCGTACACAGGTCATCGGTGCAAATGCACTTACTCAAGGTTTTCTTGAGTCTGATCTGAGAAACAGTAATGTACATAGAGTGGATATTAAGGTGTGATTTTTTTCCATTTTGAGCAAGAACATTTCTTCAAGAGCTTGCTAAATGCTTATGACTGATTTGGAACTAGTTCTTTTTCCATAAGATGACAGCGAGGAGCCTGCATCCCTTACGCCAAGTTTCTCTGCTTGAACAGTTTGACCGAGCATGCTTTTTCTAGAGGCCTGTACAACTTTTTATCATTATACAACTTGAAATTCACTTGTGTGAGAGTCAAATGCTCCTGCCCTTACTGAAAGGATTAGCAGTATTTAATTTCCTGAGAATGTCTGTGTGAAAAATGAGCGTTTTCTTCTGCCCTCATATCTTCACTATATCCAGCTGTGGGGGGCTCGCTTCCATTTTTTTCCAGAAGTTGGTGCTTATTTGCTATTCATTTTGGAAGAGACTTTTTGCCCTTACTGGGCATGGATTTTGTACAAAGCAACTGTTGCGTGTAAGTTATGAGTACTTTGGTGCAGGTGTGTGTGAGCCAGGGAGGCTGAATACAGGAAAAAGAAATCCATATAAAATAAAACGATAAAAATATTTTTGTAGTATTCATAAAAATGCATTTATATCTTTAGAGGTTTCAGGCGTCTTCATGGTCTTCCTGTGCTATGTTTTATATATTTGAAGGACATCATAATATTTTTATAGTAAAAACATGTTTTGGTTAAAATCTTACTCAAAATGTCCTTTTGCCCTCCTGTATGTTTGTTTATTATAAGATTCTATTTCTTAGGAAAACAAAAGGAAATCTATTTAGATGTTCCTGAAACTTGCAGCTTATTTTCAGGACAGTTGAGAAATGGAGAGGAGGGTTCAGAGGTGCAAGATGAAAAATAACGAAGCGTTTCTGCAGCTGGCCTCTGATCATTATCACATTGCATTCTTATTGGATAAAGTTCTGTAAAAATTTCTTTCTTTGCACTTTGAAAAAATGGCAGCTCTCATTTGTTCAGAATTAATGACTGTTGCTATTATCTTACAGTTTCAAATCCACCATACAGCTGATGTAATTTTAAGTATCACAAATACAACTGATTATATTTATCTAGAGGGTCTTTGTTATTAAAAATTTTGATAATCACGGTTGTTATGAAGTGCATTATACTTTTTTTTTTTTCTCTGAAACATACACTTTACAGAATGGAATCTTACCGCTGTGGATACCATTGTCACCTAACAGTGAAGGGAGCAACAATGATTTTGTGAGAACTTTCTGCATCCTGCAGTTTTGGGGATGGCAGAAAGCATATTGTAGTCATCTAAAATGACAAGAATGCGGTGTGTCCCAAGCAGATAATTTTCCTGCACAAGGTGTGCCACCTGCCAGACATATCTTTCTCTCTGGGAAAAGCTATCAGGGTCTTTTTAAGACACAGCATCCAGGCACTTTGGATGACTCTTAACCTTTTTCTTCGTTCAGTTTCATCTGATGGTTAATAAATACTACAGTATGTTCCATGAAAAAGCAAGAGATAAGAATCCTTATGAAGTTTCTAAAGCTGGTAGAAAGCTTAATTAAACTCTTTGAAGATGAGAATGCTATGTAAGTGCTAAATACTACTGTTTAATTTTAGCCAATTCTTTCTAGAATGATCCAGAATCATCTAATGGTGATTTGTTTTTGTCAATAATGTGCATTTTGTTGGGTAAGAAATGCAACATTTGGCTGGTGATGTGTATCGTTAAGCTGTTCATTTGATAGCTTTGAGCAGAAGCAGTATATGAGGAACTGTAAGCTGTCGGTTGCTGAGGTGTAATGCTTCTACTCATCCTGGGCCACACGTACGATTCCACGTACTGCGAGGAGTGTTCCAGTTAACAAACATGTAATGAGATGACACCGTATTCTTGCACCGACTTGGCTATATGGGCCAAGTCTTCCTGGACTCATCATAGAGGAATTGTACCTCCGACATTAGTCTTAATCCAGAAATACTAGGTGGCTGAAATCCTGTGGATTTCAGTAACATCAGCCATTCAGGCTTTGCTGTCATTTGCGTTGCTTAATCTACAGAGGCTGTGCCAACAGTGGGAGGCTGCTACCTGGGCCTTGCAGTCACGTTCCTTTTGTCGTGCAGGCACTGAACATAACATTTCTCTTTGGTGCCCTCTCTTTGAGAAAGCCACCTACACCTTGTGCTCTATGAGCACTAATTAGAAAGAGCTTCTTAAAGTATACGGAGCTAAGTGGATGGAATTTTTCTCTCTCATTTTTAATATTGCTTATATAATATTCAACAATCATTAAAAAATAAAACCATACCCATCTCTGAAATGCAGTATTATTTCCACATTATAGATGGGGAACGATCACAAGAAATTGAAAGAGAAACAGAGCATTGCACAAAATTAGAAGGAAAATTGTGTCACAGGAATAGTAAAGAGCCCTGGTAATGGTTGTATACTAATTGTTTAGTTAGGGGGTCGGTATGAAATATTTTGCCTGTCCCGTAAGCTCAATTCCTGTGACAAATGACTGCTTCACCATCTATAAAAGCGTGTGTTTTCTGATGGCCGTTCACAAGAGAGGGATGTTAATGGGTTTGGCAGTGGTGATCTGAGGTGACGATCGTGATGTGCGTGTGGTCACACAGGGAGCCAGAGGGGAGACGCTCTTGATTCCAGAGTTACAGTGAGTGGGCTGTCCTTCCTCAAGCCATTATCCCTTTCGTTTAAATACAGCATGAAGCTGAACTGAACATGCTGTAATTGCGTCTACTTTCTCCTGCTGTGTTTGAGCACAGAGGCAGCCTCATCCTATCACAAGACTTTCTCTAACGATTTTGCAACTTACGATGAAGACTTTAATGATCACTGATGTACAAGCTTAAATTAGTAAAAAAAAAAAAAAAAAAAGTGGACTTTTTTTTTTTTACGATTTCAGGTTTTGTCCCATTTTGCTTGTAACTGTATGGTTTTTGTTAAGACAGACAAGCTTTCCCTGCTAAAATTATGTCCCTCTGTGAAAATGAAAGAAAAAACTTTGATGTTGAATTTCATGTGAATCTGTGGGATTCAAGGACTTCTAAGTTCCCATGCAGTCTTTGTCATTTGAGGGGTCTAGAGCGCAAGTCTTAGGAGGAGCGGCTGAGGGAGCTGGGATTGTTTAGTCTAGAGAAGAGGAGGCTCAGGGGAGACCTCATCGTGCTCTACAACTTCCTGAAGGGAGGTTGGGATGAGGAGGGGGTCGGCCTCTTCTCGCATACAACAAATAGGACCTGAGGAAATGGCCACAAGTTGTGCCAGGGAAGATTTAGGTTAGATAGAAGGAAAAACTTTTTCTCTCAAAGAGTGGTCAGGCACTGGAATGGCCTGCCCAGGGAGGTGATGGAGTCACTGCCCCGGCGGTGTTCAAGAGGTGTCTGGATGAGGTGCTACTATATATGATTTAGTCGATCAGTGGGTAGTAATGGCGATAGGAGGATGGTTGGACTAGATGATCTTGTAGGTCCTTTCCAACCTTGTGATTTTATGATTCTATGATTATCTTCTCCTGGTACTCTGAACATTTTTCTTTGTGTTCTTCTGAACCAGCCGCCCATCAATTATCTGAAAGTCAATGGGGTCTTTCCCTTTGCTAAGCATTAAGAATATGCTGAGGTCTTGCTCAGTGAGACTTTTCAGAGGTGCAGTTTGTGCTAATTAGATTAGATCTAATTTTCTTTTAAAAGATAGTTGCCAACTCATTTGGTCCACTGGCTTGTTACTGCATCAACATGTAGTAAGATGGGATAGAGGAACTCTCTGTGCCTAATTCTCCTCACAGTGGCTCTTGGGAGATAACTGAACACTGCAAAGTGAATGGCAGAGGAATATCAGTTATTCTCTGCATCTCTGGCCCATTAAGTTGAGGGCAGAGAAGAGTTTTCTGTGATCTGTCACTCCATTCCTGCAGGGTGTGTTCAGGCAGTGCCGAAGGAACGGAGGAACAGCTGGAGGAGAGAACAAAGCCATCAGTGGCACCCCTTGGAGGAAGGATGGACTGAGCCCCAGGAAACAGCTGATAGAGCTAAACTCAGCTTGTTTTTTTTCCCTCTGTTCAACAGTTCTTGTGCCATGGCAAACAAAGGACAGACATTCTGATTTGCTATACTGTTGGCTTTGTGATATCAATTGAGTTTGTTTTGCAGAGATCTGTGGGAAAAGCTAGAGGGATCTAAATCCCATTTCTCCCCATTTGCCTGTTTCTGTGATAATGAAAACTCCAGACAGCTCTGTTTCTTTCTTCGCTGTATTTTTAAGAAGCTGGGATAGTGATGTTGTGCAGAACACTTTTCCTTCTCGGAACAGTAACCGGAACAGGATGGAGGGGCAGGAGCTGCATTGTGCACCACGTTCTGCTGGCAGCCCAAGTACCCTCAGCTGTACTGGGAACCCAGTGCACTTAGTGCTTCTCAGGATCACATCTTGTATTGTTAAAAGATCATAATTATTTGGCCTCTTAAAAATTTATACAGAATCACATTTCACTGAAGAAACATAGTATCCTTTCAGATGACTCATTTCTGCTGTGTCTTGTCAAACCGCGCTGAAAGCAACAATTCCGCCTAACAAAATTTCTTTGCTAATGTATCCAACGACAGAACCTGGTCGTTACATTTTAGATAATTATTGAAAACTTGCCTTTTGGGTTGTTCTCGGGGTAATTGAGAGAAGTAGATCGTTTAATCCTTGTCAAAAACAAGTAAATTGAAATTTATTTAACAGAAAAATAATATTTTTGCATTTCAAACAGTATGTGCAAATAAAGCATTCTGCTCACCATAATAAAAGGCAATGTTAGATGGAGAGCAAGCAAAAAATGGCCGGTGTTACACTGACTGGTCTTGGAAAAGCTGTGTGCCTTTGCAATGGCAAATGATTCTGCCTTCTGTGGGATATTATAACATCCTTTGGCTCCTAGTGAGAGTTGTAAAGATTTACAACTCCATTCACTAGGCTGAGGTCATGCTTCCTTCATACCTGCCTAAATAAACCTTTCCTGAGTCATTGAGGCTGTCCTTCATGCTGCCACAGGATCTCTTTTCCTTGTAGGATGATAAGAGTTTTGGCATCTTGTTCCTAGTAATGATCAGTGCTGGGATTTGAGGTTGTAGCTTCCTTCCAATGCTATCTACTCTTCAAAGATACAACTAAGTCTTCGTTTAAAAGATTTATTTTCTTTCAGTTCCAGGAGTTGAATAATTTCTGTATTCCCCGTTCTGCATTTAAATACTTAGGAGTTTATCAACTTTCTCCCGAAATGAAATATTTTGCCAATGCTCTGCATTTTGGAGTAGTTGCCAAGGACTAGAATTTTAAGTTCTTTTCTTCCTTTTTTTTTTTTTTTTTTAAGTAATATGAAAAGAGTTGAGATGTGTTTCTTCCCACTTAAAGATCACTGTTCAATACTTGTGAAATGTATCTGTTTCTAGTGGGTTTTCTTTATTTTATTTTTTTGAGTTTTAGGGGTCATGAGATTATACTAGATTGCTATTTCTCAACCTGTTCTTTCGCTATTAATCCTAGGATTAATAATAATCTTCAGGATGGAGAGAGATTTATTTTAAGTTTAGGTTCGAGTTCTGATGAATGTTCATGAGAAAAACAGCTCACCTGGAATATTTTTACATACCAGAGGGACAACATTTATTTCTAGATTTCTCTTAGACTGAGTTGGATCAGCTCAATAACAGCTCAGAAGATTTCAGTGATACCAAATTTAGAATGTTGAAGTTTAATTTTTACTCACAGTCTAACCCATCCAGCATCCTGAAGGAAAGCTTCTACTAATCCATCTCTGTTTTCTATTAAATTGTTCTCATGCAGTGTTTTAGTCTGTATGCTCTTGCTTTCTCTGTTTCTAAGGATCATGTCAAATCAGTGTTCTGCATAGTGTGACTTGCTGAAGGCTGTATGTGGAAGACGCATATGGAAGAGAGTGATCTTACTTGGCACCTGTTTCTTCTGAAAAGCCAACTGGGAAAGAAAGGAGAGGCAGTGTGGGAGGGAGCTTCCCTGAGACACCTTGCTGATCACAGGGTGACATGCTGACTTTTGACTGACGGATTTATCCAGTTCCCATATGATGATGCTAACTTACAGCAAAGAGTGTCTTGTCAGAAAGTGCTGTCAGGGCACATTTTAATGATGCTGTGATTCGTCGCTTGTTCAAGGCATTAGTGCCCTAAAACCAGCTCCATCTCTGTAAAACTAAGAATGTTTATTGCTTCCCAGGAAAAGAAGCAAAAATGTTCCAGAAGCATAATCAGCATCTGTGTTTTCTAATGCACAATGAGCTGTCTCCATCCTTTTGTACCAACATTTCTCTACTGTTCTCAACCCCTCCACTCCCTTCCAAGTTTCTTGATGTTCTCTGACCAGATGGGCCAGAGTTCTGCAGGCCATATTAGAGCACTTCTCCTTTCTGTATGGCAAAGTAATGGCACATAAAAATTGAATGCTGTCAGAATATCTCTTAGTATTAACTTAGATTAATCCAATGCAAACAGTATAAATTATGTGAGGAATGATTTTGGCTGCTGTAATGGCTCAGTTGAACTTCTGTGGTTTTACTGAGGGAGGTAACAGTTCACTTTTAACCCCTTCTTTTGCTTTCAACCTGGCTGATATTTTTGTTTCCTCATCTCACTTCTATACATCAATCAAACAAAGGACTTTGCTTTATATCTCCAAAAAATGTTACTTCCTGCAGACATTATTTACTGTAGACTATATGCCATAATATGAACTGGCATGAGCTAAAGTTTATAGTGAAACATGCCTCATAAACTAAAATTCATCTGTTGAGCTATTATTCTTTTTACAAAGGTAGTTTGCCCAGTTGAGCTCTAGTTTTAGTTACACCTTTCTTTATTTTGCTTCAAAGCGAATCTCTGTCACTAACTGTGTTCTGGTGGCAGTAATGATGACCATCTTCAGTACACCTAGGGGGATTTTACACACGCATAGTATTTTAGTTTCAAATGGTAATGCTACTGAAGTTCAAATAGCTTCTGACGTAGTTATCACCATTAGCTGAATCTGGTAAATACATGAAATAAGGGATAGAATTAGATATGGCAGAGTCAGCTGAGAGAATGCTTTAACTGAAATTTCATGTCCTGAGTGATGTAACAGTGCAGCAGAGACCGTCTAGAGAGGCTCACCTCCCCTTCCATCCCAGGTAGATCAGCTTACTAAAGAGGCAGCAGGAGCTGTTTTGAATACTGGGAACTCTGTCCCCCAGCTGGGAATGTGCCAGGCCTGTGCTTAGGAGAAGGCAAACAAATTCCCCTCTCAAAGAGTGGTCACCACTTCTTTTGGAGGCTTGATTAGTCCTATTCTTTAATCAGAGAGCTTTTTCCAGTCAAGCAATATGAACTAGGTTTTTCACTTAAATGTAAGTAATTTACTAATTACAGTTATCTTCAGTTTACTTTCATACAATGGTTTTAAGAGTTTTTCTTGGCCCTTGATGGTCGTAGTTCCTTGCAGAAGACAGCAGGGAATGTGGCTTCCACCCACAGCTCAGCTGCAGGCTCCAGGAGAATGTTCTCACTGGCAACAGCCCCCTTGTTGGAGCAGAGTTGTAACCACTGAACAGAGAGGGGGCACAAAATTGTCTGATTTTTGTCCTTTTTTTTTCAAAATGATTACTAGTTGTATTTACAAGACAAAGCTAGCAACGTTCTTCAGCAGGAAAAATGTTAAGATGAAAGAAGACAGATAAAGATTAATTTTAAAAGAAACCACTTCTATGCAGAAATTGCGTAGACATATCACCTTTGAAGAATGCATTTAAAAGTTTTTCCATAGGCTGAGGTGTTTAAAGGTGTTTAAGTAGTCCATGTGCTAAAACATAGTTCCTCAGTTTCTAGATACAAACTCTTTTTTTTTTAATTATAGACTAGTCTGTTTAATTCAATGTATTTAATTCTTTACATTGTGTAATAAATCTATCTGTATGTTTGCTGTAGGCTGGGACAAATGGTTATATGGCTCCAGAAATCCTGAATGAAGAAAGTTACGGCTATCCTGTGGACTGGTTTGCTATGGGATGTAGTATTTATGAGATGATTGCTGGGCGAACGCCATTCAAGGATTTCAAAGAGAAGGTCGGAAAGGATGAGGTTAAACGAAGAACTCTGGAAGATGAGGTGAAATTTGAACATGCCAACTTCACAGAGGAAACGAAAGATATTTGCCGACTGTTTTTGGCTAAGAAACCAGAGAATCGTTTAGGAAGCAGGTATGCCTTATTTCTGAAATTTAGAAAAAAGCTATATTAATGCCACAAATAATAATATTTTACACAAAATTAGGTTAGATCTACCCTTTCTACAGAGTACTGAATTTTCTCCTTCATTTCCAGGAGGAGAGGTGTAAGTTTTTGAGGATAATATGGAAATAAGGAGTGTTGTTGCAGTACTGTAATTGTCCATCTCCACCCCAGACAACTCACAGGAGTTCTTTTCTTAGTATTTTGGGGGGTTACCCTCTGTGCAGTTCTGGGAGATGGGAGCAGCCCATCTTCTGTCCTAAAGGTAGAGGGTATTTAAGTAGATAGCTGCATCTATGCTAATCTAGAGTAAATGCGGAGTCTCTTGCAGTATCACTTACAGGAATGATGTGGGCAGAAATCCAGATCTGCAGTACAGATTTTCTGCCCTGCAGATGCCTAACTTGCAAGGCTGTGCCATTGGCTTCTTACTGAAGAGACTATTGTCTTTACTTAGTTGCTTTTAAAATATCTTGTAGAGGTTCCTGGTTTTTCTGACTCATTTCAGGAACAAATGAGAGCAAAAGAATATTGGGCACACATTTGTATGAAACAAAGTGGTTTTGGGGACTTCAGTGATGGCTTTGAGTTGATGAATAGTGATGGATTTGTCCCTGACTTAGCAATTTGGCCAAGTTAATTCAACAAGTCTGAAGCAAAATCAGCAACAAATTATTCACTTGAAGTAACCGCATTCCCTTAGCCAAACCACAGTTGTTCTCTCTGCTTAACTGTTGCATTAATTCTGAGAGTGTGAGAAATGTACAGGGATAAATAATTGCACAGGTTGTTTTTAATGTTCTGCCTTTTAAAATATTGTTACTGAGATGTGTTGTAAAAATGATTGGATATATACCATGTCTGGTCATGACAGAATAAAAGCGTTTATATACGTCTTAAATAGGGAGATACTATTCAGGACAGCTCATCCTTATGTAAAGATTAGCACTGTAATTCTAATAAGGACAATAAGACCTTGGGTTATCTACATAAGTGCCTGTTGCATAATTTAAAGCTGCTCAAGGACAGCTTTAATTTGTACACCTGACCTTTTAAAATACCTCACTTTTTTATTGAAGACTCAATGCCATTGGTAACTGAGGAGATAAAGTAACCCTTTTTCTGCACTCCAGTTCTTTGGGATTTACATCTCTGTAGCCCACGTCTTCTCACATGTACAGTGAATTTCTCTTGTTGTGGAGGAATACAAAACTGTCAGAGTTTAGATGAGCTCATTTGTTCTTTCTTCGAAGTTATATAAACATGCAGTTCACAAAGGAAGAGCTCAAATGCATCTGCTGCTAGTTGGAAGATGCCTCAGTTGGTTCCAGTAGATGGCGTTCCTGTAGCTTTATGTTTTTAAGCTTTTTATGTTTCTAGTGGTGACAGAAAATACATCAGGAAGAAAAACACCACAGCAATGCATTCTGGAGCCTTCCCCAACATCTAATACTTTTTGGTTTATGTTACAGTAGCAAAATAAAGTGAAATTTTTGTGAGTACATCTGTCTAATAGGATTGTCGGCACTGTTAGCTCTCTAGTGTCACAGGGCACTGATTAATCTGAGCAGCGGCTCTAATGCCCTACAGGCTAACAGCAAATGTAAATAAATCATATCAGGCTCGAGAGCTGCACAAATACGTGGTATTATCACTAGCTAGTTAAGCTAGAAGATGATTTTATGAGATTATGCATATGCAGAGGCCGTTATCTCTGCTGGCTTAATCCACACTTTAATAATTGTCTTCATATAGCTCGTTTGGGTTGAAAATGTCATTACGTCACTGGGCTGTGTACCAGGATGGCAGCATCTGTCGTTCTTCAAGCTGTGCCTTAGCATTTTCGTCATGGTGGTGTACAGTTCTTAGTGGCTGGTGGTGACTTTCTCAGAGGAACCAGGCAGCAGAAGCACAGAGTTATGGTTTCCTAAGGGAGCTGAAAAAGACAGCTGGCAGTTTCATCTCAGCTGTGCCTCATTATAACCAGGGCAGGCCAGAAGCACGGCAGGGAGGCCTATTAGGAAATGGCAGTAGTGTTGAGCCAGAGAAGCTGTTCTGTGATCATAGTATAAGGTCTTAAAGATTTTCTATGGTCCTGCAGATCTACTACTTCTATATGGTGCTTCTATACATTTCCAGTGATAAAAAGACTAATATTTGCATTACATTCTGTTCATAGAACATTCTTTAGAAATACATGAGGGCTTAAACTTTGCTAAGTATTTGTTTCTGTAAGGAAATGGAGAAGGACAACGGGAACAATAGCAACTATCATTTGATGAAATGAGGAAAAAATGTTTGTTTATGTTATCATTTTCAAGACCCATGAATAAAAAGCAAACAAAAACAACAAAAACAAAACAATAACATAGGTGTGAAAAACGTACAGTGATCTTCCCTGTTCCTCTTTTAACTGCAATTCTAAGTACACACTTTGTATGATTTGGTATTACATTATGGGCAAGATGCAATTCTAAAGCTGTGGGCATTGATCACACTTTGACCATACATTTGAGGCTCAGATTATTCTTAGACTTACAGGCAGGCTTGTAGGATATTCTGCAGTGAAAGAATTCACTGTGTCTGTTACAGCAAAAGTCATCCCTGAGGTCTGCAGTTACTCTTTTTAAAGTGTACCTGAATACATGTATTTACAGTGTCTGGATTTTATTCTTGGGTTCTGACGATACTTCTAAAAAAATTGTTTGTGACGGAGGTGCACATACTTTTGCTGATGCCTTAATTTATGAATCCCTTCGCTCATTTATAAGAGTAGTTCATTTCAATTAACTGGCTCACTAAAGCTACTTAACTGGGCTTTGCAGAATAATTTTTTTCATGTAAATGCATAGTTGCTTTAAATTAAGATAAGAGAACAAATATAATTTGTCAGTTTCCTGTTCAGGCTGTTTTTCATCAGTCAGTCCCTAGATGTATTAAACCAGACTACCCGGGTCTGGAATTTACTGGATATTCTTATCCTTTTAAGTCCAGAGACAACCACTGGACTTTCGTTGTTGAACAGTTAATCCAATACTTCCTCTCCTCGTCCTGCAATCTCTTCAATTCTGGTTAAAGTGTATCTTTGGATGTGGGTATCTCAGTGCACTGCCAGAAGCAGCACTGCAGTTCTTGCATGGCACCTTGCCCAGACTAATTTACCTTGAGAGGTAGAGGAATGAATAATGGAATGGGGGTGTTTTTGACTGCTTAGCTGTGCTTTCCCTGTTCAACGCAACATTGTTTGAATATGCCTGAGCTGAGTGTGATTGCATTGCATTGTGTATATATAATATATCCTTAATTTAAGATGCTTTCATGTATACAACACAGAGACTGCTGTATCTACCGGAGAGCAAAATACTGCAATAATTAACAATCTTTTGCTTTATTGCAGAAATGAAGATGATGACCCAAGAAAACATAGTTTCTTCAAAACAATAAATTTCCACAGGCTAGAGGCAAACCTTATTGACCCTCCATTTGTGCCAGATCCATCAGTTGTCTATGCCAAAGATGTTGCAGACATTGCTGATTTCTCTGAAGTACGAGGAATTGAGTTTGATGACAAAGACAAGAAGTTCTTCAAAAAATTTGCGACGGGTGCTGTCCCTATACCCTGGCAGGAAGAAATTATTGAAACTGGACTGTTTGAAGAACTGAATGATCCTAACAGAGTAGATTCTGGCGGATATGCAAATGGAGGCGAAGCTAAGTCAGGAGTTTGTTTGTTGTTGTAAATATCAGATCGTCACCAAAAAGATTAGAAAGAACCTCAGAACTTTCCATATTCTGACTCTGTTTCAGAAATTCAGTGCATCTGTTTAAGAAGAACTAATCGGTGTAATTCGACATTGACAGGCTATGTAGACCACAAGCTGTAATGACCATATTATTTTCCTTTGTCCAAGCAAAGGAGATAATACTTCTGTTTTACTGGAGACTTAATCAAGATGGAGGACCATATTTCTCTAAGGAACTTAGGATGATAGAAATTCTGAAATACAAAAAGCAATAATAGAGTGAAGAGGCATCTCCTCTGGAAAGTTACTGACTCTACCATTTTGAATACAATAATTTATTGGCTTTCTGTTTGTTTTGTTATTTCTACTAATGTTTCTTCTTTGTTCTACAGTTCTCAAGACAGACTTTTTAATTTTCAGGTAATATTAGACAGTGGAGCTCAAATCTTGTGTCAAACTTGGATGCTTATTGGTTAGCCAGTCTGTCTGTTGTTTTCTTAATTTCTGTTAGATTTTTGGTTGGTTTGATTGTCAATAAATGTAAAGGAAGGCTCTACAGGTGGCTACAAAATAGGACCATCAGGATCAAATTATTTCAAAACTGATTTTAACAGAATAAAGAGAAGAATGCACCAATTTAATTGAATAAAGCATTATTATTAAGCATATTATTTTAAGTGGTAATATCGTATACAAAGAAAATGTATTTATAAGTGAACGTCCATTCTTTTTGACAATCAATTTCAACCTTTTATTTGGTCTCCTGATAATATTTCTGTATTTTGGTGATAAATTAAACTACAAATTAACTAAACCAATTTGTAGCTGGCTCTTTACAAGAAATATATTTCAGTATAATACAAATATTAATTCAGTCACTGATTAGAATGCATATATGCAAGTTGACACCTTCATCTTCAGCAGTTCATTGATTCTTACGCAAATTTTGAGGCATCTGTTTGATTTTTAATTTTATGACAATCTACACAGAATTAATTGGAAGCATTTAAGTGAATACTTGCTAGTGTTAAAGTCTATTACTTGTGAATCACATCTTACTGTTTTCTCTGGTAAGAAGAAAATAGGTGGTAGTTTTTTCCTAACAACTTCTAAAATTGATTATGTATGTTGTTTGCTGTCATCTGTCTAGCTATAATTTCCATTAACTACAGTGAAATTGGAAACTGCTCCATTTGTTTGAGTCCCGGAGGCTGCTAATACTTTTTTCTTTGTAGAGCAAACATCCTCCTCAGCTCAACTTTATTTTATGTAGACACTGTGGCTGTTCAGGAAGAGGAGCATCAATAGATAAGCTGTCTTCTGTAATTATATCTGTTGTGCAAACATAGCTTTAATGATTATTAATAATCTAATACCTCATTCCAAATGGTGCAATAATAAAAAATTCTTTAGTATTAAATATTTTAAGTGCTTTAGTCACAGCTAAATAGTATGTTGGAAATGTGTTGTTCTTCATTTTCTGTAGAGAGGATTAAGCTGAAGAAGAATCGTTCCTTTCTTTCCTTTTAAATTTGCTTTTCCAGTGTTTTATATTTTTATTTTTCAAGTGAAAAAAATCATGCAAAAGTGTTGTTTAGCATTAGTGGATAATTCTGTTTACAGATTGTTATGAATCTCTAATTGTCTGCCTCTGGAAGGGAGACTTTCTGTCAAATAGTTTAAAACAATGTAAGCTGAATTCTGACTTGGGGTTTTAATTGAGAGGGATGATCCTGAAAGATTGTGAAAATCATAGGAGGTTGGGAGGAAAGATAGCCCCTGTGGATCTATCAGGGATTTAGCACAGTGGTTTCCAGTGATTTTCTCTTTGTTTCTGTCAATCGAAGGCTCTTACAGAGTGGTATTAAGCTAAAATACTTACTAGTTTAAGAAACTCAGGCAGAAAATTTGATTATATATATATTTTAACAACCACGGTGTTATTACAGCTGGGAGAGGCCTAATAGTGCTAGTGGCATAAAGGATCAAGCTTTTGTCCTGAACTCCTTTACTTCTCACAGCCATACAGGTGCCACTTCACATCTCTAAGGCCATAAACCAGCACTCTGAGTTGGCTGTAGTTTTTCAAGCACATAAATAACTTTTTCAATATACAGATGTTCCCATATGGAAGGAAGTTACGTATAGACAGAACCAGAATTTAATGTGATGTTAGTCATAAATCCCTTGTGATACCAGATGTTGCAGGTCTGTGGTTTTCAAAATATATTGCAGCACTGAGGTTTGTGAATTTAGGATATCATCTGGGCATAACATTTTGTTACTTAGTTTTAGAACTGTTGTAGTGTCAATAAATCCCAATAACGTGTTTATCAGTGAGATGGTGTAATGTTAAGTGTTCCATGAATCATTGGAAGAAGCACATCGGTAGTCTGATAATGCACCATTTGGCATGGTATTCCAGAGAAGAAAATGAGGTAGTTTGACATTATTGGTTTTCATTTTCTACGGTTCTCTATTTCAGAACATGGACAATTTGTATTTGCACTGTGAAGAGGTAGAACAGAACAAATGTTACAAATGTATTTCTGTTATCATTTTCAGTGCATCTTTTAAAAATTAATTTCAGCTTCTTTTAAGAACTCTGTGAAATGCATGATTCCTGTTACTGTAAAATTCTTTGTTACAGTTTCAGGAACGCAGTTACTTTTAACATCTTATTTCACCTTAGCAAACCAAAGGCAGCAATTCTGAAAGGTTTTCGCCTATGATGAACTGTCTTAGTGAAGCCAATGATAACTACTCGTGTGAGTAAATGTCAGTGTTTGTGCAATTGTGCAGGATCAGGACCTAAGTCAAAAGTATTGACCGAGTCATTTTATAATGGAAGGGTAGAGGGATGTTTACAATGGAAAATGGGGGATGAAGTTGTGGGAGGAGAATAATCTCGAGATTGTGAAATACTTCTTGTGGCAAAAGTAAATTATGTAATTTGAAATTACTTTTTTCTTCAGGCTGTCTCTTTTCTCCTTTGCCAGCTTATGGCACCACGCTCGTCTACCTCTTTTCCAGGCATATAAAATGCATTTCAAGTGTTACTCTAATCTGAAAAACTAAATCGTGAACTCTGTTAGATTAAATGCCATCCCTCAAAGACTACTGAGTACCTTAGTCACTCTGTAGTGATTGGCCTTACAGTGCTTTATAAGACAAATGGTGCTGTCTTTCCTGCCCTGTTTTACATACTACTGCTATTAGAAGTACTTCATAATTTTAACTGAAGTAGTCTGAAATGGGAGGTTCATAATAGCTTGAAATCTATTCTTATGAGAACATCTTGTACATTACCCTGAAGAAAGGCCACTAGCAAAGAAAGGATATAAAAGGAAAAGCTTTCCACCGTATCTCAAGTCCAGACTTTCTTTGCTGCCCTCCCACCAGTCTCGCTGAGTCCAAAGAGACAAAAATGAGTTTCAGTATTAACCTAATGAAGTCATTGTTCACTGAAGGACAATGAAGCTGGTGAAGGGTCTAATGCACAAGTCTTATGGGGTGTGGCTGAGGGGACTGGTTTTGTTCAATCTGGAGAAGAGGAAGCTCAAGGGAGACCTTATCGCTCTCTATATAACTCCCTGAAAGGAGGCTGTGGCGAGGTAGCCTTCTCTCAGGTAACAGCAACAGGACAAGAGGTAATGGCCTTCACTTGTGCCAGGGGAGGTTCAGGTTGGGTACAGGGGAGAAATTTTTTCTCAGAGGGAGCTGTGAGGCACTGACACAGGCTGCCCAGGGAGGTGGTGGAGTCACCGCCCCTGCAGTTGCTCAAGAACAGTGGAGATGTGGCACTGAGGGGCATGGCTCAGTGGGCATGGTGGGGGTGGGTTGATGGTTGGACTAGTTGATCTTAGTGGTCTTTTCCAACCTTACTGATTCTGTGATTCTATTCTATAAATATTATTTATCAGTGGCAGTAAAGCTCTAGCTGTGTACTCTGGCTCTGTACTTTTGGCTGTATCATCACAAAGGCTCAACTAGTCAATAAGCTCCTTGTGTTGCAGCAAGTAGTTCACTTTTCTATTCCAGTGTGAAATGGATTTAGTAACTGGAACCCGTGTGTAATTTCCAGACAATCTAGTAGTATCAGGTAAAGCAACTTTACATAAAGTATATCAATGCTACTTTGTAGAAATAAAGTGCTTCTAGTACTGTCTTGAGAACACTGTTGCTTTCATAACTTTTAGTGTTATATGTAACATTTTTCTCATCTGAATATCCAGATTTGTGATTAAGATAAGGACGCTCATCTCATTTACCTAAATGCATTACTACTTTTATTCTATAATAATCATTTATCTTTTTGTCATTAGATTTTTAGTATCAGAAGATTTAAATTTCTTTATTTATGTAATTATCAGTTGTAAAATTTTATTTTAGTTATATACGGTGTTTTTTTCTTTCTAATAGGATTTAAATTAAGATTTAAGATCTCAGCAACTATAGCTCATGGCGTGACAGAACTGCTGAAGGTCCTACCACTTCGGTTTGTTTTTGTGGAGTTTTTTTTTTTTTAGCTAAAAGAAAATCAAAGAAAGTCCAATTTTTTTCATGTGACAAATCATCAATTCTGAAATCTATAGATAAAAGAAATAACTGGCATTTTATGTTAGGAGACCTGTAACTTGTTATGGGTAAAGGTCATCCATGATCATTTCATTGTAGAGAGCACATTTTGAATGTTGCATTATGATAGCCTTAGGGAGCTTCATTAGGCATATTAAAGAATGCATGGAGAGAAATTGAAAGCAAATTCAATTATGCGTCTGATTATTTTTTTATAATTAGGCATCGCATTGTTACAGGAAATAATTTCAAGCCTAGTATCTCGTTTAAAAAATAGACAACATTATTGTTGCTTTGGGAAATTTTCTTGTTTCTCTTTTACTTTCTTAACGATCTGAACCTGAGCAAAGCTAGCGTAAGTTTCTCATCTGTTCGCCCTTTTCAGTTGCAGAAGTCTGAATAAATACTCAATGTTCACAAGGGAGGGGAAGTCTTTTAGGCATCTCTTGCTGTAAAAGGAGGAGCAAGAACACAGGGTTTCACTGCAAGTACCTGGATCCATGGTAGATGGTCAGATAAATGGTGACATCTGTATGCTGCACCATTCACATGAGTTTGTTTCCTTTACATGACACGTTATATTGTTCTTAAATTTATCACCACATCTGTGAGAAGCCACTAAATTTCAGGGAAAGTTACTTCCCAAGCTTAAATGGACAAAATGTGCCATAAAACATGGCTGTCAACAGCCTTTCAGTCTGCTCCAACAGGTGAAAGACTTTGGGGGACAAAAAGCATGGGAAAAAGAAATGAGTCTCCCTGAAAGAGCTTCTGGGTATATTAGGTTTATTCCTTTGCCTCTGACATCTTTGGAGCAGCTAAAGTGGTTAATTCCTCCCTTTGCTGTTGACCATGTGCTCGCACAATTGGTTCTAGTAGTTGTTCTAGCCTGTTTGTGGTCTTTGTGTATGCTTTTCAATGCCTGAGCTTTGTTAGTAGGCCAACTCCTTTCAAGTGTTTTGGTTTCTGATTAAAGTACGTAAACAGGGTGCTATTACAACATTTAGTACAATGGCTTATGAGGAATGAAAATTTTCATTTTTCTTCAGTGCACGAACATTGCTTGAAGCTAAACATAACTAATTAATTTTGACATGTTTTACCAGAGTTGTTCTTTGCCAAGCCTACATGTTGGCCTATATTATTCATTCAAGTTGTTCTGACAGTTATATTGTACAGAATGGAAAGATACAGCACGGCTGAACTCACACTGTACGCATATCCTAATGATGGGAGTTCCTCATGGTGAATGTTCCGGTGATTCATGTTTTTATAAAGAATGCCAAAGGGATGACTGTGGATATATCAGTTGTCATAACTTGTAGTTCAGTTAACAATAGTGGAGTAACTGTTTAAAAAAGCAGCTATTGTACAGGAACGTTTAGCTAGGTTTGCTTTGCAAGTCTTCATGCAAGCATGGCATAGGATGTGCTAGACATGTCTTGTGACTTTTGAATTGCTGGGGTAAAAGTTCCATTGCAAGTAAGAACAGATTTGTTGAAGGGTCCTGCCAGCACACATTCACACAGAAATACACACTGTTCTGACTGGAAGTTCACACATGCTGTTCTGACTGGATGCCTTTTGAACAATTATGAAAGCCAATTATGAAGGCTTTTTTGTAACTGCGCTGCTAGCCTTCAGTACTCAGTTACGCGTCCCTCTGTGGAAATACCTTGATAGAACTGCAATAAGCTAAATTGTTCCAGTCTCCTGGACTTCACAAGAAGACTCAAAGCAGAGCGTAGTCATCATAGTGGTTGTTTCTGAGGGCTTAGCCTGCTTCTCATGCCATCACTGTGCAAGTCAGATGTAATATGCAAGGATATGAAGGTGGAGAAAAATAAGATGGAAAAAAATGCCTGCTGCATTGGGTCAGTTCAGTCAAACTGTTAGGAATACCTCTCTGTATCAAATGCTTGTGTAGCTGGTATTTTTGTGATTAGAATAGAACCAGTGAGATAATGTGTGTGATAATACCAAATGAGGAGGTCCTAGAGCATTCCAGTTTGTGTACTTCTTTGTGTGAAGGAATTAAGTTCATAGTAAGAAGTCTGGGTAATTTTTGTCATTATCAGTAACAGTTACATGACATTCATCAAGAAGAATCGGCAGCTCCCATTATCAGTTTAGCTGGTTCTTCTCTCTTAAACTGGAGACATATGCCTGATTTGTAAACAAGCCCAAAAGAGTTTTGCTTCTGTTCCCAAAACATAATACCAACAGGATATTACGAACAAGAGGAAACTTTCGATTGAGCTTATACAGAAAGACATTTGACAGAACAGTTATGCGGTGAGTGGTGAGTAGGTCTGTTTTCTTCTACACTCACTATGCAAGAACTGTGAAGCTTGATTTGAAGGTTTGAAACTAGTCTTCTAGCAACGAAGTTTATATTGAGTAATACAGGGAATTTTTCTTCTGGTTGTTTCAAAGGCATCTGTTTCCTTCCTCTTCTAGAGTGATTTCTATACTATTCCCCATTAACACTGATATGTTAATGCATTTCTGGAGACAGATAAGATACTACTGTTGACCACAAAACAGTGTTGAATTTGCTTTAAAAGAATAAAAAAGAGACATTGAAAATTTAATGAGGGATCAACAATTGACTCATAGGACTGGTATCCATCCTAATATTAAGTAAAGTTTGAGAAGACCAATGTAAATAGCTTTCTACGTAGAATAACTGCAAAGATTTAAGTTTGGATGTTGGATGAAGACAGGTTTGCTGTGCTGCCAGCACCCCAGACGAGGTGTCAGCTTTGGATTTCCCATGCTAGCATACTGAAACTGAAAAATGATGGTGCTGAAATCTGGAACCCCGCATCAAACTAGTAAACTGTCAGAGCACACTTGCAAAAAGAATTGAAGTTTAAGGTATAGCATTAAAAAGTACAAACTCTCTGAGAAGCCATGAAAAGTTTGCATGATGACTAGTAATTTATACATCTAATGATACTTAGATCTGATTCTGTTTAATAAACACAACAGCAATATCATCTCTCATTTTTATTAATTCTATGTTCCTAAGTCCTGATATTTAGGAAAAATAATGCAACTTAAATGTGGGCAGCTGTTTTCCATAGCAGTACTGTTCAACTGTATCTTTTCATCCTATATGGAATAAGAAATTAGAAAATGTGCTTTGTACTAAGTGCTGCTCATGTGCTACTCAGATAACGTGATAATGATCCATTGTCTGACTCAGCCTAAGAACCAGTAGTTCATCATGCTTTTCTCTTAATATATGAGAATAATAAGGATTCTCTGTTCAATCAAGCAACAGGTAAGTATTTGATAACCAGCTTTCCTGAATTTCCTCCAGATCATTTTTCTCATTTTTGCAGCTCTATGGTGGACACATTTTTGCTTTTTCCCCATCTTTGTGTGTCAGTTCTGAATCAAAACTTTGATTCAGGTTTGAAATTATTTTGTTTTTGTTGTGACTGAAAACGTAGTGTCATCTGCCAGACAAAAAGGCCTCTTAATTCATGAACCTGTGCTAATCCAGAATCTGCTGCCCATGAGAACTAAAAATGAGGAAGTACTCTTATATTCAGCCTTACTTCAGACTCCTGTTACACCCATTCTAGACAGGGAAAGGGATAAAGAAATGGATAATCTCTTCACAAATCCATATTCTTTGTATGGAGAATAGTGGATAAAGTGTTTAAAACAAAGAAAGGAAGGAAACTTTGATTTCTTGCCAAACCTCCCAGTTGCTTACCAGGCTGGTTTGTTTTGCTGCCAACAAGCAGTTTCCTCACCTTAAGCAGCTCCTTTTCATCTGTGAAATGAACAGCAGTGAGAGAAGCAGAATGGCACCACTGTAGAGACTTGCTCTAGTTGACATAAGGACCGATTCCCTTCTGAATTTAAATACAGACCAGTGGGCACACCGCACTGCAGGTGTGGGCTATTCTCAGATGGTTCATTACCATCGTTACTTTTTTCCTCCAACTAAGTAGTTGTTTGTTTTGTGAATGTCGATCTCCCACCACACAGAAGTTACTTAATTGCTTTTGCAGTTATTTTTGAGGGGGAGGAAATTGTAATTAGTGAGTTTTATTAACAGATAACTTCCAGTTTTTGTCTGCTCTGTCCCTGAATCTCAGGTAGCTCATCTGTGGCCCTTGTTTTTACTGGATGGACCCAGGGAGAATTTGCTATTCAGAGTCCCAAGGAACAGCTGCTGCTCCAGACTATAAGCTGTTATTCCAGATTGACCATGATCTTGACATTATGTGGGAAATAAATATTTTAAAATCAATTTAAGACAGGATATAGAGGGCTTTAAATCTTCATTTGAATCAAGAATGGCAGCAAATGCATTAATTGTGTTTTGTTCCTGCAATCTTCCGGTAAGGAAAAGAAATAGACTCGTTCTGTAAAAGCTATTATTTTAAATGAACAATGAATTTTGTTTGACAATAGCAAGAAAGGAAATACTGTTTGAATCTTTTTAACAAGCTTGCAAATACAGTCAAATTTATAGTAAACCAGGAGAACAACCCTTTTTATTTTTTTCCCCTTTTGTATATCTGCAGTTAATGCTTGTACCAGCAGAAGCAATAGCTAATGAAGAAACAGTATTTCAGACTTATATCTTTGGGTCACGCAGATGATATGAAAATAGGTAGACCATTTAGAACAAAATAGTACACTTCCAACAGTAACCAAAAACTATTTAGGTAGCCTACAACCATAAAGCTACAATTAGGCCATCGGACTAATCAACCCTGCCCACTAAGTTAACTGAGTGAACGTTGTGTATTCATTCCCAGAAGCATGGTTTCCCTCCCAAGTTTTTAGTTGCCTGGAATATGATTTAAAGATTACTGCGTAGCCCTTTGTACAGTTTCCTGTTTCTTGTGAAAATATAGTTTTATCGACTCAAAGGGCTTTTATTTCATATAAAGAAGGAAAGCAATGGAGAGAAAGATGGAGGGAGAGAGATGCTTGAACAGCTTGAGAGCACAGTGTGTGTGCTTGGTAGAACTCAGTAAAAAAATGTTTTTATTGCAAGAGTCCTTGTGGTCACAGATGCTTATCTGTATAATTCTAAGTGATCCCCTATGGATTTTCTAAGGCTAATCTGCTGCTTCAAGTTGAGACAGCAGTGTTTTTGTCCTCTTTGTGCTCACTGTCAATAATTCTTAGAGCAGGGAAAAGTTCTATGAAAGAGAAGGTTTTAAAAATTATTTTTAACTCTACATTAGGAAATGTGTTCAGGATTGCACATACCTTTAAGGATAAAAGTCCCTCTTTCCTCATCTGAGCAACAGCCATGAGCTGAAGTAGAGGAAATCTTCATGTTTCCTTAGAAAAATAAGTATTATGAAAAGAGGATTTTAAAATTAATATGAATCTTAATTAGCTAATAGTGTCTAGAAACTGATTTATTATGTATGATTATTATTATAGAATGTATTATTATTATGTTTGACCCAAAAGAAGTGGAAATCATGTGTCTAGGAAGTAGCAGAGAATGTGTGTCAGGACGAGATTTTGTTGTTGTTACAAAAACAAAGTTAGAATACAAGATATTCTGGGTTTTTTGTTTTTTTTTTTTGTTTTTTTTTTTTCCAGAGTTTACAATCCTAGCATTAAAAACAGGGAAAGTTTCTGTACAGTTAAAAAACAATGGAGATCATATTTGGCAATTCAGAAGATAACTGCTGGTCAGAAACGTATCTCCTGGGTTTAGATTTTAAGTACCCCTTACTGATCTTTTCCTGCTATTAAACTGTGCTGTTGAAGAAGAAGTCAAATAATAGAGGATGTACTAAAATAGAAAAAAAAACTGTGGCTGAAGAATTATGGTTAAATTAAGTAGGAGTTAAACCTTGTCAGGAGTATATATAATCATATATCTCATGTATCATTCTTAGCTGATTGTTCTATATACATATGAATATAGATAATTATTATATGATAGATCATGTATATATTTATCACTTTTAGCTGACAGACCCCTGAGTCACCAGAATCTCCAAAGTAGACCTACTCTGTCTTTTTTTACAGTGAGCATGCTGAAAGAAACCAGAAGTTTCCCATCTCTAAAATCAGGTTGTATTTGATGCAAAATATCAAACAAGAACTTAAGAGGTCTCTACAGAGAAGAAAGCTGAGGCTCACCAATGTAGTCTGATTGAAAGGTTTACAAAAGAACCCTCCTGCTCAGTATATCTTACTGGATGAATCCGTCTACTCAGTTTTGCCTTCCACTGCAGCAAATTTCAGTGCTTCCTAATTTGTGTGTGATTTACAGTGCTCCCTTTGAAGCTTCTATAGAAACACCCTTATATCTAGGTCTGGATGTGAACCTTTTCTCTGCTGTAAGCAATCCCTTTTGTTTGTTTCAGCTTTCCTGCCTGCTGCTGCCTGCTTGCTGTTGCCTCTCTGCGTGCTCTCCCACCCACTGCACCAAAGCTGCTTCTCCAGAAAGGTCACTGCTTCTCCCTGCAGCTCCCCTGTCCTCAGAAGGCTGAAGCCAGAATGAGGGAAAAGGAAGGTAGTCTGCCACCCTGCTTCCCACTGCACTCAGATGGAATGCACACTTAGAAGCTATGTGTAAGGCTGAAAAAAAATAAATGCAGTCATTGTCCCATTGTAATTATCATTAGCCCCTATTATTATTTTGGCACCAGTATTTTAATCACAGGATAAGAAATCTGTCTACGATGTAATTAAAATGTGAAGATAATGATAAAAATAACTGAATACTCACACCTTTGTAAATAAATACCATGCAGGAGATTAAAATTATATCATTCTTTTGCAGCAAGATAATAACTTCTGCAATTTTCATAGCTGAGAATTGCTGTGAAAATAAGTTTTGTGTCTTAGTTCTACAAAAATGGCACTAATAGCAAAACCTGAATCGTGACTGACTTCCCCTAAATCTAGAATATCTGGAGTCTATGTTACAGAACATGACTTAAGAATAATTATTGGCTGTTCCCTTTGCAGCATAAAAACAGTTCATCATCTGAGTTTCCAATTTGTGGCTTATTTGTCTTCTGGTTTACTTTAAGGCTATGTTACATGTAGATCAGTGTATTTAGATAAGGTGAACCTCTCAGTAATTTTAATTCTCAAGGATTAAGTTGAGATGTTCCCCAGAAGACTGGAGACTTGCCAGTGTGACTCCCATCTACAAGAAGGGTCATAAGGAGGATCCGGGGAACCACAGGCCTGTCAGCCTGACCTCGGTGCCAGGGAAGGTTATGGAGCAGATTGTCCTGAGGGAGAACATGCGACATTTGCAGGACGATGGGGGGATCAGGCCCAGCCAGCATGGGTTTGTTAAGGGCAGGTCCTGCTTGACCAACCTGATCTCCTTCTATGATCAAGTGACCTGTCTGGTGGATGAGGGAAACGCTGTTGATGTGGTCTACCTAGGCTTCAGCAAAGCCTTTGACACTGTCTCCCACAGTATTCTCCTGGAGAAACTGGCAGCCGGTGGCTTGGACAGGTACACCCTTTGCTGGGTAAGGAGCTGGCTGGAGGGCCGGGCCCAGAGAGTGGTGGTGAATGGAGTTAAATCCAGCTGGCAACCGGTCACGAGTGATGTTTGCCAGGGGTCGGTGCTGAGGCCTGTCCTCTTCAATATCTTTATTGATGACCTGGATGAGGGCATCAAGAGCACCCTCAGTAAGTTTGCAGACGACACCAAGCTGGGAGGAAGTGTCGATCTGCCTGGGGATGGCAAGGCCCTACAGAGAGATCTGGACAGGCTGGATCTCTGGGCTGAAGCCAATGGGATGAGGTTCAACAAGACCAAGTGCCGGGTCCTGCACTTTGGCCGCAACAACCCCAGGCAACGCTAAGGCTTGGGGCAGAGTGGCTGGATGGTTGTGTGGAGGAAACGGACCTAGGGATATTGGTCAATGCTTGGCTGAGCATGAGCCAGCAGTGTGCCCAGGTGGCCAAGAAGGTGAATGGCATCCTGGCTTGTATCAGAAATAGTGTTGCCAGTAGGAGTAGGGAAGTCATTGTCCCTCTGTACTCAGCCCTGGTGAGGCCCCACCTCGAGTACTGTGTCCAGTTTTGGGCCCCTCACTGCAAGAAAGACATTGAGGCCCTGGAGCGTGTTCAGAGGAGGGTGACGAAGCTGGTGAGGGGTCTGGAGCACAGCCCTTATGAGGAGTGGCTGAGGGAGCTGGGTTTGTTCAGTCTGGAGAAGAGGAGGCTCAGGGGAGACCTTATCGCTCCCTATAACTACCTGAAGGGAGGTTGTAGTGAGCTGGGGGTCAGCCTCTTCTCTCTTGTAACTAGTGACAGGACGAGGGGGAATGGCCTCAAGTTGCGCCAGGGTACATCTAGGCTGGAGATTAGGAAATTCTACTTTTCTGAAAAGAGTGGTCAGGCACTGGAATGGGCTGCCCAGGGAGGTGGTTGAGTCACCGTCCCTGGAGGTGTTCAAGAAACGTTTAGATATAGTGTTGAGAGACATGGTTTAGTGGGGTTATTGGTGGTAGGTGGATGGTTGGACTGGATGATCTTGTATGTCTTTTCCAACCTCGCTAATTCTATGATTCTATGTTTAGTTTAATGGAAAAATTTGAAAGTATGTCTTCTTCTAAGAATGGTTTAAAATAAGAATATCAGTATACATGATAAATTATACCTGCCCCAGCTAGACTTCACTATGGGTATTGATGTAATGACTTAGGATACTAACAAAGATCTGATCTCTTTGAGATCATCTCAACCAATTTAAAATTAGCAAAGGAGAGGTAACTGTATAGGTATACTTGTATTTCACAGGGTACGTATTTAGCATTTCCTGGTGTAGTATTATTTGAACACACAGATAATGGATTTGGGAAATCTGCTGTACAGCATACATGGTGTTGAGAACATGAATTCGTTGCCTGTTGTCCTCCAAAACAAACTATGCAAATACCATTTCCTCTTCAGTGACAGCTGTGTTTTAAATAGGGTTAACACTCTTTTTTTTCAGCTATAGTTCCACAACAGGGCAGCAGCAGTGATTCCTCTCTACTATTGATCTTAATAACATTTTTCTATATGCCAGATTTCAGTAGTCCAGCTTGACACGAGTAGCAAAGGTAATAGCTTTACAGTAGCCTTAAAACTATAGCTGTGTTCAGTGCAGTAACCAACTATGCTCACTGTATATTTATATACATAAGAGCATAGCACCAGTCTTTATAGCAAGTACAACATGCAGTTCCTTCATCGGATCCATAAATTGTCCTCCACACAGGGTAAAACTGCGCTGAGATTTCTGCCAGAAATCAGAACCAAGATGACTTTGATTTATTTGTACTATGACATGATTCAAAAAAATCAATTTCTGTGTTCTCAAATGTGTTAAAAAATAGATCTTCTATATATAATCAATATGTCTTGAACTCAGTGTTATAATATGCAGTTATGTTTGCACAAATCTGTGCAGATGAGCTTTTATTATAAGTTATCTTCTATTAGAAAACAGTTCAGCAAATGAATAAAAAATGATGATATTACAAGAACCAAGTACCCATTACAGTTGCAGCTGGAGAAAATGGCAAGAAAAATGGCTGTAGAATATTTATTTTCTATTTTTAATACACAGTTTTTTTGTAGTTTTAAGATTTTATTTTCTCATAGGCTCTGTGGCTATAACAGACTGCTTTTTGACAGGCTTTTCTTTCACTTTTTCAGTGGACTAAACCGTGCTCCTCCTACTCAAAAACTATTCCTGTATGGGTGGTATCCCAGGAGGTGGCATGGGGGAACAGAATGAGGAGAATGCACAGGGATTTTATTTATATGAGCACTTAAGTGTCAAGTTTTGTTTTAATCTTAAATAGGAATCTGAAAAAAAACCTTTGTCTGAGCCACTACGTATTTAAAAATCTGTATTTTACAGTCATCTGGTAGAAACTACTGTTGTCCTTAGAGTGGAGATCAGCAAAAAGTCATGGTTTAGGTATGTTTTTCTTTTGAAGGAGTTGGAGGCAAAATGAACGTTTTTAGATTGTGTTACGGAGGCGTGTTGTATGTGCTTGTTCTAATGTGAGAGAAATTGGAAAATACAATTTAAAAATAATGTTGAACTTTATTGGTGGTACTTTTGGGAAAATCCAGTAGCTTTTACTGGGACTTTAATTTACAGGAGCTGCAGAATTAAAAGAAATGGGCGTATAGACCTCATGTAGCTTTGATCCTCTTTTATCTTATTCCTATAGTATTTGTTTACAAAGCTACATTATAGATGACAAAATGTATCTTCTGCTCCTTCAAAACTACGGGTAGTTAACATATTTGCAATTGAGTACTTTGGTTTTTATAATTTTGTTTAAAATTATTTAATAATTTCCTGTAGGATTAGTATAATCTTAGAAAAATGCTGTAAAAAGACCAAAAATAGAGTAATGATGGAGTTCCCGCACATGCAGACTGGTAAAAAATAATAAAAATTATGACTGTCATTTTCCATTTTCAAAAGTTCTCTTTTTTCCAACTTCCTCTTATGTAATCATAAAAATAGACAGATTGTGACATAAAAGTTATCTCAGTTTGTAAGTCTTGTGATTTTGTGTGGGCGTTCCATGACTACTTACTATAGGCCTACTCCCAGTGATCAAATCCATCAAAAACAGATGGGTGCAGGACACTACTGAAAAAATGCCGAACATCTTCAGTATCATTTATGGTTAATGAGAGATGAAGGTGGTTTGCATCTTAGCAAATATAGCTCTCATGGAGTGGCAGAAATATGTATGAAGAGTTAGTATACAACCCCGGATGAATACATTAGTCAAGAGCTGTTCCTATATACAACTGGTCAAATATTTTTTTGGTTCAGTTTGATGCAGCCATCACATTTATTATATGCTCTTTTGACTAGGAAATAAAATGAAACATAACCCTAAATAAGTAGGTTATAATATGTCTTAACAGTTAAAGGATTGCTTCATGGCAGTGGTTTATATAACACGGTGAACTTTCTGCTCAACAATACATAAAAGCTAGCTTGCTGTATTTTTCTAGCTGCTGTATGCTCAGGACTAATAATAGGCCTTACGAATCACAAGCATTCATTAAGTGAGCCAACAGATGTTTTGAAGAGACAATAGTTGAGATCAAGACTGTTTGAAGTGAACAAGTAAACTAAAATATTTTTTTAAATAGTGAATCTTTTAAAAATGTTACAATAACATGCTGCTAAACATTGAAGATCCTTTATTCTATGCAAAAACAGTATGTTAATTAGTGGATTAGTGAAAACATCTTTTGAGACCAAACTTAAACCCGTCTTCTTGGTTTTGAAATGGATTTGGAATGCTTGACTTTCTCATGATTGCCCCAAGGGAAAATAGGACAGTTTGTTTGTTTGTTTTCTCAGGAAGGCACAGTTTAGACATAGCATTTGGTTTTCAATGTAGAGCTGTTTTTCACTTAGTTATCCAGCTGGCTTGTTAAGGGTGCAATTAAATAAATGATTTGCTCTGGATCACTAAGTGAATCAGTGACTTGACTGGGAGAAAAAAATGGGACTGGGAAACCTGAAAATACCAGTTCCCATTGCAGAACTGTTTCTCAGTAGCACTTAAGTAAATTAGAGGGATCACTTACTGTATTTCACAGTCATCTGCACAAACCACCAGCAATGTGTAGACTAAGTTTACACTGGTAGAGAAATGTGGAAGCAGAATGAAAACTGAATGAAAAAAATTAACTCTTCATATGATAGATATCTGAACAGATGTATCAGACAAAGAACAAATGTTAAATCAAAATTTGTCTGTCAGAGATATTTGTTTTAGTAGATATCACTGTTAGGGGAAAGTTCAACTCAATAATGAATCTTTCATGTTTAGCTTTATTTTATATGAATTGCAATTCTAGGATTTTTCTCATTTACAAGTATTCAAATTGGTATGGTTTTTGTTTTTGGTTTGTTTTTTTGCTTAATTAACTTTTCCTATTTTTGGCAGCTTAAAGTTTTGTCAGTACTATCATGGAACTGTCTTGCTGGTATGATGCCACCATTTTTTTTTCCAGTAAGTTTAATTAATGCAAATGGCTTTTGCCTGTTGCGTGCATAGATTGCTGGTTGCAATAATAAGATGTCATCTTCAGTGATGACAGAAGGCAATCAGACATGCGCATGGGCTCATAATTAACATCACAAATTTTGCTGGTAGTGTTTAGTGGTAGTAAATGAATAGTGAAAATTAGCATATTCTAATTTAGTTTCAGGCGCAGGACATGAATGCACTCCAGTGAGGACAGAGGCTCCTGTAATTGATTTCAAACCTCTCCTTTCTTCCAGATCACGCCTCATTTCTTCAGGCCTCTCACTCCCTCCAGCATTATTTTTCCACCAGTTCTTCATCTTCCTAGCCTCCCCATTTCTTCAGGCTCAGTCTCCTGGCTAGGCCAGTGCTGGCTTTCTCCTTGGCTTGCTGCCTGAGTCCCCTGCTGAACTCAGGATGTGGTTCTGCCAATCTAATTGTGGGCTGCTACTGAAAGGAGTACTCTCATTCCTCTGACTGTCTCCCCTGGTCTCCCTTGTGAGCTGAGTCAGGGAAGTAAACTTGTATGATTATATGATTAATTTGTCTTTCAGGTCAGCTTTCTTAATCATTTCATGGTGTAAAATGAACAGTGCTGAAAATTACAGCCAGGATTGGACGGGTGAATGCAATAGGGAGGGAATGGACCATCTTTTTCAGCAGCACTTCACAAGTAAAGTGAGTTTTGTCATTAAACTTCATTTTCAGCTCCAGACTCCTCCTGTGCCTTTTCTGTGCTTCATCTCCTCTCTGTAGCCCCTCCTCGTTAAGCTCTTGATCTGTCCATGTCTTTTATGCTTCTGTCCCATCTGTGGACCAGCTGATGCCAGCCGTCTCACCCCACATCTTTTTCTGCCTCCGTCCTTCACTGGTCTCCTGCAGGAGACACCGTATCTTGTCAGCAGCAATGCCCGTGGTCCTTCACTCAATTACTGTTGGCAAAGTATTAGGTAAAAGTGGGAGAAAATTCGGCAATTAAGACCTTATTTGTATAGACTTCTCTCAAACTGGTTTTAAGAAGCTCTTTTATTTATCCATGAAAAAGCATCTGAAATTTAATTCTGACTGCTTGAGTTATAAAAGTGGTCAAAATTCATATCCTAGTAGATATGAAATTCCTACAAACTGAGCTTTCCTCATTTCAAGCTGTTTGTGTTAAAAATAAGCTGTGAAATAGTTTTCAACAATAGTTTGAGGGTTTTTTTCCCCTACTGTAAACAAATGCTGAATGTCTGGGCAACAGTCTCCTCTGCGTAATGCAAGTCAGCTCCCATTGACTTCAAAGGAGTTATATATGAGAGCAGAATCTTGTCTCTGTGAATAAAGGAGTTTTTTCAACAGTGAGGGGGCTCTGCACAATGAAAGCATTTTTACCAGCCCTTTCTGATTCACTGGCAAAGTACCAAACACAGGAACTGTTTCTGTAGTCTTTTTACTCTCACAATGACAGACATTTTCTTTTTCATTTTTAGTGGGAAGTCTTTTGTGTTTTTTTTTTTTCCTCGTGAAAATTTGTCTTATGTTTCTTGGTATTTTGCACAATGAAGTAGAGTATTTCTCAGTCATAGTATTTTTGAAATTGATCCTCTCTGACTTTGTCAAATACCAGTTCCAGTTTTAATTTACCTAAGGATAAAGAATCAGGCTTGGGTCTAACTTAGGGTTGCATCTCTTGCAGTTCAAACACTGGATCTAAACTGAACAGGCCCCTGTGGAAGTTACAGCAGCCATCACTTGCTGATGTTGTGTCTTGGTGTCATACACCCTAGGCACACAACTAGAAAAGTGAATGGTTTTGAAGTTACCAAGAACTGTCTGATGGACCTTTAATTACACAAAATAAATGTATTTTGTGCCCCCTGTAGTCTTCTGTACTATAGCAAGCTCAATTCCTTTTGTATTTTTATTTTCTCCCTAGACCTGTGCCTGACAATTAGAAAAAGAACTTAGCAGATATCTTTAAAAGTTTTGAATTTTTTGTGTTACTATTTTACATTTTTAATGTAATCATACATTATTCTCTTGGTAGTAGGTCAAAGTCGTCTTCTTCATGTTGTACTTTTGAAAACTTGTATTACTAATAACACTGTTACAAAGATCAGATGTCTAGATAAAACTGCCTTTCCAGAGAAATAGCAAACTGAGAACCATTCCTAGTGCTGACCGGTCTGTGAGGCAGTGAGTGTAAATAGTAAGGTTAAGAGACCCTAAACCTCACAATAACAGAATATCCATATTCAGAACAACCAGTGTTGATTGTTCATTTCTCTCTGTGTAATGCAACCAAGTATTTCAGTACCCATCTGAGTGAACGTGAGCTGTGGACAGAAGAGGCCATTGGTCTTGTATTCTGAACAGTGTCTGCAAGTAGGTGATAGTGCTTTTGACCTAGAACGGTGCACTGCGGTACAGTTTGATGTTAAGTGAAGTCTTGCTGCCTGTCTGTACACAACTGGATTTCTTCAATAGCTGAATCAAAACCTATCTTGGAAAAGGATATCTAATCTCATGTTTAAAGCCCAAGCAAAGGTGTACCCAGTATCTCTCCTGATATAAACTATGTAAATATTTAATTGCCCTCACAGTTAGGAAATGTCAACATTGGGTTTGTCTAGCTACAGTTTCCAACAAATGGATACCATTCTGCCTTTGTCAGCAAGGTTGAAAAGGTCATACTACTGAGGTCTCTTTTCCACGAATGAGCATCTATTCAAAGTAATCAAGTCCCTTGTCTTTTTTTTTTTGTTTTATTTCTTTCAGAAGCTGAATAAGCAGAAATATGTAAGCTCTGTATTGTGAAGGCTTGTTTTCTGCTACCTGGATCATTTTTCAGCACTCTTCCTCATCACTAATATTTCATTTTCCTCCTAGTATAAACATCAGAGGTGTGTGCAATTTTTTGTCATGTTTCTTCACCAATATGTGCACAGATTGCTTCTAGAAAGGAGATAGATCTGTTACACAGACCGGATTGCATTAGTTCTTTTTGCCTCAGCATTGCTTGTGCTTGGCTGAACCAGTGATTCTCCCAAGTCTTTGTCTGGGCCACTGTTTGTGCAGCCGTAGCCCACGTGTTCCTTACATGCCTGCTTGCATCTGTGTGGATGTATTGGATTTAACCATATGATTCAGATAAGTCTGTAAAAATAGCCTTTCCTCCTCATTTATTACTACACTGATCTTTCTGTCCTTTCTAAGCATTACCCCCATAAGACTTTATATAACCACCTGGGCTGTTACAGCTTTGGAATCAGCATCCTGAAGGATGCCACCAGAAATGCATCAGTTCATTGATACCGTGCCAGTGACAATAGCATTTTGAAATGTCAGTGAGCTAGTTTTTAGGATGGTTATTCCTATACAAATCAAGCGTTTGGAATCAAAATGTCTTATGGCACTAAACCAATGGCTTGGAGAAGTCCAAGTTTAAAATGGAAGTGCAATTAGTTTTATCAGCTAAACATTTAATTATTTAAAAATAAAGATCTTTGTTGCTACTTGTCAGAGCCCTGAGCGCGCTAATGGGCATTAATTGCCCTCACCAGCCTCCCTCAGCCGTCACGCCCACAGCCCAGGAGCCCCATTTCACTCAGACAGGGCTGCCAGGGAAGCACTTTCCCCAGCCCAGCCTGCACTGGCCATGGCCATGCCGCTGTGCAGTGCCACGGGCTGCGTGTCCTGGGCTCTCTGTGCCCTGTGCTGCCCCACTGCCTTCCCCAGCCCCGGGGTGCCCGTAGCCGCCCTCCGCAGGGGCTGCTGGCCTGTGCTGCCCCCAGCCCATTGTGTTAAGAGACTATGTAGGTCTGGGAAGGGTCAGTGTCTAGCTAATGATGATGTATTTCCATGAGACAAAATATTTACCCTTTTGCCTTTCAGAAGGAGTTTCTAGTGGCAGTGAGGACCAGCTGCTCCATCCAGATCAGGCTGGGTTGTATGAGGGTGCTGAGTAGTGGTGACCTCAGTGAGCCAGAGCACATAAGGATTCCTATTTTAGAAAAGTTTTGGTGGTTGGTGGATATTAGTTCCTCTGATATCTAGTTTTAGCTTTTCTGTAATGTTTTGTAAACATGAATGTATTTAAACGTTGATGTTTCTTTGTATACTGTACAGCGTGATCATTCCTTAGAGTGATCATTCCTGATGTTTTATCTGAACCAACTCCCCCAGACTCTACATCTAGTAAACCTTAATGCTGTTGAAGCAGTGTGGCTCTCCATCCAGAAAGAAGGCTATAGGCACCGGCTGCTGGCATATTATTCCTTAAGAGTGCAGAATGCCTATTTGAAAAACTGGGGGAAATAATTTGGCAAAGCAGTTGTTAGAATAGGATGACATTCAGTCTCCTGCTTGGTGACATTTAGAGGAAAGAAGAGGAATGGGGATGAGTTATTTTTGTTCTGAACAAGGAATACATTAGCTGTGCAGCGTGAAGCAGGGTGAGCAGTGAGTGATGCGTTGTTTTGATGCATTACTTTTCTGCTGTTGTTTTATGGCTAACGGAATGATTTAGATTATGTACTGTAGCAGAAGAGAATATTGGAATCCAATAGGAAGCAGATCACTTTATTGTATGCTTTATATTTACCTCTTTCTGGTGTGAATGATGCTGCAAACATTACGAAGATTTTAAGTAACTGTGCTGATAAATACTTAATTCCTCCTGTTTAAGACATCTCTTAGTGCTGCGTTTACTTTTGAAAGATGCAGCCTGAGCTCTTGCGCTCAGGTTCGCTCTCTGGCTCTGTGACCATCTTGAGACCGGCTCTGGTTCCGCAGCTCTCCGTGGGGCTCTGCCAGCCCCCAGCTCGCGGTGCTGTTAGCGCTGAGCGTGGAGGTGGGGTGGGAGGGAGGGGCGCTGGGGGCTCCTGCTTCACAGCAAAGGGCCTCAGTGCTCTGCTTTCAGGTGGGGGACGGAGAATGCTTTGCGCTCTGCTTTGACCTCTAGCGCTGTGCCATCAGCTGAGTTTTTGGAGGTCTTATGCTGCAAGAAGCCATGTTATCGACGCATCTCGTTCAATTCCTTGCCTACGTGTGTTCTTTTACCGAGGCCTTGAGCACCGTGGCCCGTTTAAAAGAAGTTTCAAGGTGTGAAGGCCGGCCCGGGGATGCCGGAGGCGCCCGGCACCCCTCGCTGCGCTGGCGCCGTCGCGCCGCCGGCGGCCGCAGCGCCTCAAAAGGCGGCGGGGGAGCGGCTGCG
>NC_034412.1:12644087-12732682 GCF_002078875.1 Numida meleagris
CCGTCCTGCGCGCTGCCCCTGCGTCCGCTCTCCCGCCGGGCGCCGCGGCGACAGTTACTTAGCGGCTGGCCGCGGGCGGGCGCGCGCTGGGGCTCTCCGCCTGCCGGGCTCTACCGCCACCGGGTTCCGCGACGCAGCCGCCTCCGGCCACGCCATGAGCAAGGAGACGAAGAAGCCGTTCCGCCAGAGCATGGCCGAGTGGCGGCAGTTCGTCTACAATCCCAACAGCGGCGAGTTCCTGGGGCGCACGGCCAAGAGCTGGGGTGAGCGCGGGGCGCGCGGCTGCGCGTGGGGACGCGGGGCACGGTAACCGCTGGAATCGTTGTAACCGTTGTAACCGTTACCGTCGCTACCGCCGCCGCGCGTCTAAAAATAGCGCGGCCGCGTGGCGGCGGGGGGCGGCCGGGAGGGGCAGGTGGGGACGGGGGTAACGGCGCGTCCCGAGCTGACTCACCCTCACCCTCGCCCTCCCGCCCCAGTACGCAAATGCGGCGAGCGGGCCCGCAGGCTCCTCCCCGCGTGAGCCTCTGCTGGGCGCGGGAGCGTGGGGGGGAGGCTGTGCGGGCCGCCGCCGTGACGGGCTTCCGCCGCCTCCGCGCCTGCGGCCCCGCGCCCGATGCGGGCACCTGGGCACCGCGCCGGCCGCGATGAGCGGGAGCGCGGCGTGAGCCGCGGGTCGGGGGGAACGCGGCCGCGAAGCGGGAAAGTTTCTGCGCTTCGTTCTAGAGCGCTAGCGAAAGAATGGTCGTCGTGTGGCTCCGGGCTAAATTTGTCCCGGCGCGGGGCTGCCGCGTTCCCTGATTTCCTTAAAAGAAGCTCTGGGCGGCCGGAGCAGCCCGCGGGCGCTGCTTGTCCCCGCGCGCAGGTAGCCGCCCTGGCCCGCCCCAGCTGCAGGCCCGCTATCACAACCTCGCTCCTTCCAGTACAAATATTTGGGTTTTCCCGGTATGTTTTCTCATATTAGACGGTTGTACAAACGCTGAATATTGGGATGTTGCCTCAGCCCTCACGGGACATATTTACTGACTTGAGAAAATGCCGCGTCCCCTCCCAGAGCTTGGATGTGGCCGAGCTGCCTCAGAGCTGTGCTTACAGAACCAACAAGGCTCGCAGCGTGGCACCAGCGCCGGGCCAGCACGGCCTTGGCCTTGACACCATCTCAATGGATGCTGATGTCGAAATCCGAGGAGGAGCCTGCAGAAGGCCGCGGGGCCGCGCTCTGCGCTGCGCGTTCTGCGCTGCCAACGTCTGTCCATCAGGAGAGGGCCCTGCTCCGACACGAGCTCCCCTCCATTCAGATGGAAATAAGAGCTCGCGGGCTGCTCTGCCGCCTGCATAGCAAGGGAGAGGAAATTTCCACTCTGCTGGGCCCAGTGATCCCTGTGCAGGCAGGTTTCCTCAAGTGCGTGGGCTGCGTGAATGGGCGTGCGGCGAGCAGGAGGCTGTGCCGTGGATCTGACAGGCACAGAGGCCGCGGGCACATCAGAAATAGCCGTCTCTTTTGGAGAAAAAAAAAAAAAAAGAAAGTGATACTGAGACAGCCTTCTCTGTTGAAACCGAGGGATAAATCACTTACAATGTTAGCAGTCTGCGCTAGTCCGAGGCCAATAGATAACCCTTGCAGCTGATACAACCCAGTGGGTAATTGAGCTGCTATTTTGTTTCACAGCCAGCTCGTTTGATAAGGGATATTTTTCTATGTCCAGAAAGTGCACATAGGCTTGATAGCAGTTAAAATAATTTATACTTAATTAGCTTTCTTAGGAGGTTTAGGCAATTGACGTGTGGTTTGTGGTGTAACTTTCCCTTAAGTATAGGTGAAGAGGTGACTGTTCAACGACACTATAAACTGTCACTGTAATTTTTTGTCAATATTTGTTTGTCCTGACGTTTTGCGAGTAATGTCTTTTGCTTATTTAAATTACTTGTCTGCATATATTAAGTAAAAAATAATTGTTGTCTCTGTTAGGGTGTGGCATGTGTTTTGGGGGGTTCGGTACTTGGTATCTTGGTCCCCCTGGCATCCACAAAGTAGGGTGATTTTTTTGTTTTGCTTTTAATTGCAGAGCGCTCGCTGAGTGCCTCTGCTAATGGAGAATATACAGGGTTCAGTCTCGCTTCTGCTTTTGCGTCTGTGTGTGCGCTGAGAGCGGTCCCTCTGGCTGCTGCTCCTCTGTGGCTGCTGGGCTCCCTGGGGGGAGGCGCGGAGGCAGGAGCAGCTCTGGCTGCTTTGCTGCCTGTCTGCTGGGCTGTGGTGTCTCCAGGGACAGCATGGTAGGAATTCAGCTGGCTCTGATTCTTCCTGGTGTATTTCTTTTGTCTCAGGACGGTTTCTTCACAACAATAAGTAGAGAAATTGTTAAATAACTGGAGTTCTCAGCAGCAAGGCATGCACGGTCCTCAAAAACATCAAGAGAAGGAGGATCGGTCCTGGGGTTCTGCACAGGGTGTAATGAGCGGGGTAAAGAGAGGAGAACTTGTAGCACTGCCACAGGGTCCTTCCTGAAAGGAAAGGGAAGATTGGTATCTGCTCTACATGTAATGACAAGATGCTGTGCCTGCCTGGGGCTGCAGCAAGAGCGCTGAGTGAGATCACTGCTAGACTCCAGCAGTCCTGAAGCTGTGGTCACACGATGTCATGTCAGGCCTGGTTAAGCCTGAAGCTAGTCCTGTCAGGGTGTTCGAGGTAGAGACGATGTTGTCTTGGACAACGTATAAATTCTGGCCTACTGAGAAGTCTTGAATACTTAGGGGTATTCTCCAGAGCACAGATATGTGCTTGAAATTAAGACACAAAACAAAAATAACAAAAAACAGAAGATCCAGATTTGCTTTGTTTGGTTTTCATGGTGTTCTTGCTGGGACGTACAGTGCTGTCAAAATCTCAGCTGCTCTCTGACTTGATTCTTCCTTGTTCTTTATCAGTCTTTGAGGAAGGTTTTGTTGGGAAATAGCTTTCTTCATAGGCAGAGTACTGGAACTGCTGTCTGCCATTGCAATAGAAACATTTGTACACCCAAGTTGTGAATCAGGACAGTGATCTTGTTTGTATCATGGCAGGTGGACAATGCATGTAAAGTCCCTTCACAGCCAGAGTAAGACTGCAGTCAAAATCTTAGTTAACTTTCCCATGATACTGCTTATTGTAAGAAATAAATATTTGAGAAATCATAAAGCATCTTCTTTTTCATGACACAGGTAGCTCTGAAGAAAGAAAGCTTCCTTTTTTCTTGCTGCAGGTATCAGTGAGCTCCAGTGTGCATGTTTATAACACGCTCAGTCTGTGTGTTATAAACACTGGATCAGGACACTTGAGCACTGGCTTTTGTGGTTCTCTGCAAATGTGGCTCTTGATAATATTTATTGTTTCCTGAAGCAGTCCCACATTATATCTAGATTCTTGGTTCATTGTGACATAAACTGAGACACACAACTGAGGTTCTAATTCTTTGTGAAGTCTTCCTTCCCTTTTTCTGTCTGTCTTTCTGTCTCTCTTTTTCCTCTGCTGCCCCCCAAACTGGGAAAGCAGTAATTCTGAAGTGTTAGGCAATTGAGTTGAAACATGACTAGTGCTTGTGTACTCTGTATGGACATGCTGGTATAAAGCAGGTGGGCCAGAAGGCTGCCTTAGTGTCAGTGGGAGTCACCACTCACAGATTTGCCTTCTGTAATACGTCTAGTAGGAGTTGCTGAAGAACGATCCCAGAGATGAGGAGATGGTGCAGCATGTAATGTGTACAGCCATAAAGATAACATTTCATTTTCATTGGTGCAGGTAATGTCAAATAGTTGCTTCAAGGTCTGTCATGAGTGTGTTAATGCATGTAAATAGCTACCTGCATGTGACATATAGGCAGATATGCCAGGCTGGTTTGTGCCAGATTGACAAGGTGTTTATCACTTTGCCACGTAATGTTTGGAAAGCCTGTATTTGTCATGGACATCGTGGCCAGATATTGGATATCTTGACCCTTTACTAGAGTCAGACTTTTTAACTTGCAGCATGGATAAGTGCTTTGATTATTGCAAATGAACTCCAGCTAATGACGACACCAATGCGTTGGTTCAGAAAGAGCAGTTTTCCAGTACTGCAGAATTTGGGTTTGATACTTGTGGTTTTCTGTGTTAGTTTTAGCGCTCATTGGTGAGAGACTTGAAGGGTTTGGTGCAGAGCTGTGCATGGAAGTCCTACAAACCATGGAATGAGCTGTGTGTTGGATGCGGTGGCTGCACTTGGGGTAGCTGTGGAGGAGTGTTTTCCATTGTGAGTTGGGCAGATCTCGTTTCCTGACAAGAAGTCCAGCGTGATGTGAAGTTATTTTGGCTGAGCTTCTTGACAGGTAATGGCTTGTTCATTGTGATTAGCTTAGGATAATTAATACTAATAGGCTCACAAAGTGCAGCTTGCTTAGTTTGGTGCCCTTGCAAGTTTTGTTTTGTTTTTCCCCTCCCTCCCCATTTCTTTTTTTTTTTTAAATGAGACAAAATAGCATAAATGATGTACTTCATTCCAATGGACAGGGTTCTGCAGTACGTTTACAAAGTATCTTAAAAAAGATTAACAGTAGTCTTTCTGTGTGCGTGCATGTGCTTTGCCATACTGGGAGGGCTAGTGGCGTTCTCCAGGCTGTGAAAGAAATAGGGTCTTCCTCTCCCTGTTACTGCCGGGTTACAGCATCCAGTGAGTGAAACAGTAACAGCAGGGGGCTGTTGGCAACCACTGTGCTTCAGACATGGGGGCCCTCTCTCATCTTCCTTGGTGTTGCTGCTCCCTCTGGGGCATGAGGGCTCCCCAGGGACCCCTGTATGTGGCGGTCGTGCCCTGCTGAGGCTCTTGTATGGGTAGGGGGACACCTTGCCCTCTGGAGTGGGAGCGCAGCAGGGGCAGGTGCAGGCACCTCCTCTGAGGGAGCAAAGGCACAGAGCGGCACAGGCCTGGGTCAGCACCCAGCGTGCTTCAGAGTGCGGCTGGGGGTGTCCTGCAGGTGGTGGGGGTGATACCCTGAGGGCTGCACCTGCCTCAAGTGCCCATCAGTAACAAACCAGTGGGTTGGAATGTTCAGTTTCTGTGAGGTTAGGCACCACCCTTTGGAGACTAAAATACAGACACGTTCTGAAATAGCTCACTGGGAAAAAAAAAATCCCATTTTTTATTTTATTACTCATACGAAAATTGCTGCAGGAGGTGCTTGCCTTGTCTTCAGTATTAAGACTTTTCTATTCCATTGGAACTGATGGATGAAGGTCTTGGAAAGAGTCTCTCTCTCTATATATATATTTAAATGACTTGATGAAAGCATGTTCAGAAATTGATTAATGTGTAGGCATCAAAATAAGAGCTGACCACAGATTTTGGGGGTTTTTTGTTTGCTTTTTGATACCCAAAGTACATGGAGTATTCATCAGATCATTGCTCTGTTTTGGATCCAGTTGATGCAATTGTAAGGCTTATAGATAAAGCAAATAACTGGTGCCACAAATACAGGTGCCACTTCTGTTATGGCTTTTATTGATTAGGATTTATACTGCTTGATTTATGTCTTTTCAGCTTCTAAATAGCCTTGGAAGTTGTTTATAAGAGATGTCTAGCTTGTTCAGTACAGAACAAGACTGTTCCCATGTTGTTTCAGGTTCTTTGCTACATAACTTCAAATCACTGTGTTGTATATTGTATATCAGTAGTTCCCAAATGTATATTGAATAGCTGATTGCTTTCATATTATTGCAGGTTGGTAAGCAACTTTCTCAGCTTGTGAAATTGAAAAATATAACAAAATCAATATCCTGTAATGTTCAGCTGTTGCTGCTGAGAACTTTTGTTATAGTAACAATAATTTGGGAAACACCTCATTATTTTTGTATACATATGCTGAATTCTTTCAGGAAAAGTAATGCAGGTACTTGAATTTCCAGTAGCTGTGGCCTACTGGTGGCAAAAAGCAAGTGGTTTCTGGGGCAGGAGCCAGAGCTAAGGCTTCCTTCTGTCATCCCTCAGCAGACAGTACCCGTCTCTGGGCGCTGTCATTTTTGCTTTTGCGTTTTCCTGTTCTATGGAAGCTGGAAGAAAACTGCACTGGAACCTCTCATGTAATCATGTGTTGGTGGTGGAATGTTGGGTGATGATATTGATGTGTTGTGTGTCTTTGGCTTCCCCATATCAGTCTCATTGCTAGTATATTTGGTTAAAGGTGAATTTTTGTCACCGCGTTATATTTTTAGATTAGAAAGGTGTAGAAGATGCTTTTCTGCAGTTGGTTCTCTGTGCAAGCATCCAAATTCCTCAATACCTGTACAGCTCCCATTCTTCTTGACAGGTTTTACATATTCTGAGTCTCAAGGGATGATTCTTAAGAGACTCACGTGCTCTTTTTTTTGTTGTTGTTGGTTTTGTATACTCAATAATACAATTTCTGTAGAATCTTCCATGTCTTTTACTAAGTCTTAGATCCAGACAGCATATGTGGTTTGTCTTGAATCAGGAAACATCTCCACGTAAACTTCAGTTTTAGAGGGTAATTTAACTGAATTTTTCAGTGTGCATGCTCTGAAGGTCTGAGCGTGAATGAAATATGCTAATATGAGTCCATCAGGGTCAAAAACCAAATATAGGATAAGAATATAAAAACTTGTCTGAAAACTTTGTTACTAAAATTAATGAACTGTCCAGAGTTTTAAAAGATTTTTAAATTAGAGTTGTGCATCACATCTCAGAAAAAGGACAAAGTTCTCAGAAAATCTCAAGGTTGTTCGAGTCCCCTTCATCTCTAGTGCAATATTTTAACTTTGACCTGTTACCTTATCTATTCAGTAAACAACTTGTATCCGGAGCCCACGCCTGTGCCTGCGCAATGACAAATGGGGAGGGAAAACTAAAGAGAAGTTTAAAAAAAAAAAAAAGATTCTGATCACAGTAATTCTCTACCCATTTTCCTATGGTGTTGCCGCTTAGCAATTTGTGGCAGCTAAGCGATGGAAAAATACAGCGTTGCAATAGGCAGTCTCTTGGAGGCTATTTCCTCAGGTTCTGAGGAGCTCTTTCTCAAGGAACTGTCAAGCTGGAGTTAGTAATGCCTGTGTTTCCCAGGCACGCTGCTGGATCCCTTGGGTAGATTTGTTCAGCAGGTGGGTGTGCTGGGCAGACCTAGGGAATGTCTGAACAGAAAGCGTGGTGTGCTCTCAGAGCCGTGTGGCAGAAAGGATTTTCACCTTGAGAAGTCTCTTGTAGGAGGAAGTGTGTGTGAATAAGTGCTGTGTTTTGTGGAGTGCTCTCAAGTATTGAGCGTGCTACTGAATCACCCGCTACTCTCTCTCCCTTGTTACACTGGATCAGGAACAATTTCATCTTTTCATTCAGTTCTTTCGTCTCCCTACCGCCCCTTCCTTTCCAGCTGTAAAACTACAATTCCTTTAAACGAATGGAACTGGAATGGCTTGCTCAGTCATTTTCATTAGCTTCCCAGTAGGGCCCGGAGTGGTTTCTAATGCTTCTCTTGAAGATGCCAAAATGCCGGATCTTACACTGTGAATTTTGAGAGCCAGAAAGTACAGAGAGAACTTTCCAGCACTGGGCAATGCATCTGCATG
Organism: Numida meleagris; assembly: GCF_002078875.1. Lineage (NCBI taxonomy): Eukaryota > Metazoa > Chordata > Aves > Galliformes > Numididae > Numida > Numida meleagris. Next base: position 12,651,672 of record NC_034412.1, read on the forward strand.
CCAGGGACACACTGACTTACAGCTACCAGTGGGAGCGGCAAGGGTCTAGTGGAAAAAATACCACCAAAAATCAAGCATTGTGTTACTAATTTCCTGTTTTTATTTTCAAAATAGATAAAGGAATTAGCTGAAGCAAAAATAATAATTTTACTCTTTCTTTACAGGTTTGATCTTATTATTCTATCTGGTATTTTATGGCTTCCTAGCAGCGCTCTTCACGTTCACAATGTGGGTTATGCTTCAGACGCTGAGCAATGACATTCCAAAATACCGTGACCGGATTTCTAGTCCAGGTAACAGTGTATTTATCTCTTCATAAACTCGGTTCTGGTTTAACAGCCAAGTTGGGTCAGATGGAAGGCCACCTGTGATAAGTATTAGATACTTTGAAGTACAGGAAGGCTTTATTGTGGAATAATCTGCTCAAGAGAAAGGGCTACAACGGGAAGGCATTTTCAGAGTTTTAATTTTACATTAGATGGCTTTCAGGAGACATGGAATGTCTGTAGATTGCAGTGGTTGTTGACCTGTTACATAGGGGTCCGCTGACAAGGGAGGGTGAGGCTCTGTGGTGAAGTCAAGTCCATGTAGTATGTAGCTGCCACTAGATGTGCTGTCTTGCTACAGTGGGCTGGTTCAAGGAGCTAAATGTGATGGAAAAGTAATTCTGCACAAATAAAAGTGGGTAATGAGAATATCGTGGGTGTTTTTTCTTTTGTTTTTGTTTTTTAGATTTGTTTAAATATACTGTGTTTTTTGTATGCTGGGGGAGGAAAAAGCGGTTGTGCTGAGAAAGATTTAAAAGCTGCTTTTACTTAATACCAATGAGATTAGTGTCTTCTAGATACTGTTTCAGCTTAATGTATATGTATTTGATTTGTATATGTAATTTAAATGATTGGGCCATTGGTAATATCTCTCAAATCTTATAATTTGGTTTAGGGACCAAATTTATGTAAAAATATCAACAAGCTGAATGGCTGTGCAATGCTAATATTTTAGTGAAAGTTAGAGTATGTTTTTAAACTGCTTTTTCATCTTTCTGAACTCCAAACAGATGAAATCCAGCAACATCATAATCCAAACTCATAAAATCTTGCAACTGCATTAGAACTTAAGATGAAACGGTAATCATTGTGTGAGAAAACAGCAACTGGGCCTTTGTGACAAATCTCTCTGGATTTTGAACAGGATTTGCTTTGATGTGGTATTCAGGCCAGCTGTAACAGGTGTCCTCTTAGCACATGGGATTCTTGAGGGGATGTACAGCTTTTTCAAACTAAGAATGGGTAAAATTCTTGAAAAAACAACAACAAAAGACCTCTTCAAAAGAAGTGGCTTACTTGGCCATTCATCCTTCTTCCTGTTTCCTCTGTGGTAGTCAGAGCATTGGTAGCAAATGGAGCTGTGGGTAGCTAGGACTTAGTTCTCGACCTAGTGACATTTTCTCTCTTGGAGTTTGGGTTACTAATTCTCCCTTGTTTTGAAATGTCACGGAGGATGTTTGTTTAGAGAGGTATTTATCCCACAATTAGTTTTTAACTTGGGAATTCCTAAAATATTTCTGAATTTTATTTTTTAATTAATGATAACTTACGTGTGAATAATTGAAGACAATGAAATTGCTGATCTCTGTTCTAATGTTTTGCCTTAACTGTGTCATTTTTCACTTGCAGTGAAACATGTCATGCTCCTGGCTGTAAAACTTTAATAAATTAAAAAAAAAAAATCTACACACACAAAACCCGGATGGCGTAGGTTAAAGGTTTTTCTCATGTTAAACATATTTGGAAATCTTGCAGATTGATTTATTTTATAATTGGTATTTGACTTGTAATGTCCGCTGGGATATAATAAAATCAATCAAATCCAGATGATTCTAAAATATTTAAAAATAAGATCTCTTGGAATTGATGAAGAATGTGATCTGTTACTGTCCTAGATATAATCCTATGTTGAATCTGCTAATTCTGTTCCTCCTTGAAGGCTCTGTATCCTGCCTCTCTTGTGGTCTGTGCTTCAGTCCTTCTTGAAATAGCTTTTTCTGCAGACATTCCATCGTAGTCTCTAGGCAGACTGCAACAAACCAGAATTGGAGCAGTCCCTTCCTCTTAGGATATTTTTGAAGTTCCCCTGAAGCAATGAGTCTCTTCAAATTATTGTTTCATTCATTGATGACTAGTTTAGTTACTTTGTCTTTTTCACTTTGAAAAACAGCATCTAAGTCTTTCATTTACAGTATAAATGTATGTGTGGGTATATATATATATGTGTATATATATGTGTATATATATATTACTTGTATGTGTATATATTACCTATATGTGTATATATGTATACATATATATAAGTAATAACCACTTGTCCCCCAAGGCACGTTAAGTGACTTTTCAGCCCTGTTGCTAGTTACTTTGTATTTTCAAGAATCCCAGTTCAGTCTGGTGCTCTCAATATTACTAATGGTGCAAAGTAATTGGCAGTCAAAAATGGTATTTTTAATTTATGTTCATCAGAAGCATTTAGTTGTGGCTTTCCTGGAAACAATTTAACTGCTGCTAATGTAGAACGGAGAATTTGACTTTTTTTCTTTTTTGAAATCCTTCCAAAAAATTAAAGAAATTGTTAAACCTGTGCATAATTTTAGAATCTAAAAGGTGTTTGTCTGTGGTAAATTTATAGTATATGTCTTTTTATTTCCGAGTTTAAAATATTTCTAGTAATTTCTGCTATCAAATAAGGAGCCCAGTCACTTCCATAGGTGAATCCTTAATAGACAAGGGCTGCTTAATTGCATTTGCTGAATGCTTTCCAAGAGCTTACTGATTGATTAACTATGGTGTATTAAGAATCTTTCATTAAGATAAATTCTCCAACTTTCTCTTTCCACTGCTGTGTTATCTTCTTAAATCTTTATTTTGTATAAAGAAGGCCTGATTTTATTTTTATTTTTTAACGTCGGATGATAAGGTTTCTGCCTCAAGCTTTTATTCACTTGGGAATCTGGTTTTAATTAGTTTTGTCAGATGATAGGAAACTACATGGCATCCTAAGGAGATGCAATTAGTCGCTGCCACAATTGTACTACTTCTGTTGTGCCAAATTTGACATTGATCTGACCATTTTGATATTCTAACCTAGAAGAAAACTAATGTGGTTAAAAAAAAAAAACAAAAAAAAAAAACCAAACTTTTTTTTTTTTAGCAAGACTTTATTCTAGAAAAGCTTTTTGAAAATGCACGAGTTTAATTCTGAAAACAAATGTTCTGCATCTTCTGATATCCCAGCACAGTAACGATCTACACAGAGTGGTTTTCAGATATGGCAGATATTAGCAAAAAAAAAAAAAAAAAAAAAAAAAAACCAAACTTTTTTTTTTTTTGGTAGAACTGCAGCCTTAGATCTCAGCTGTAACTGAAGAGATTATTATCCCTGTACCTTATTTTACCCATATCCTGGGAAGAAAGACAGTTCTGCTCTATCAAGAGGCCAAACTCCATGTTACTATCTGCCTCTTTCACCCCTCAACACAAAGCCTGACTTGAGTGTGCTGCAGCCATTCTCTTTCTAGCCTCGGCCCCAGTTTGCAGATGGCTCCTGTTCCAGCACTGGCACCAGGAGCCAGCCAAGGGCAGCAGATGGAAGGCAACAGCACTGCTGTAACATGGCTGGGAGCAGCCTTGACTGCTGCAGGGCCCAGTGCAGGCGGCTGTCAGGCAGTTCACCATGGTTAGCACACCTGTGCCTGTGTCCAGTGACACATATGCAGTGGCTTACCATGGTCTCTGGTATTATCTGTGAAAGACTACATCTGATTTCTCTTTGAGGAGAAGGAATAAAGGAAAAACTAACTGGGTGTGCTTTGTTTGGGAAAAATTGTAAGCCATCTTTATACATTATAAAGTTTTTTTTTCTTGTGGGTGACTACGAGATTAATACAGGCTTGCTTCATTCTACATAGGTTGCTCTGGAAGTGATGCCTCCTATTTATTTCCGTGGAAACTACTACAGATACAAAGAGCACGATAACACTAGTTGATAGAGCAGATTTGCAGCTACAAAGCTCTATTTTTCAACATAGTCAACACCATTAGCTGTGTGTTTTTGCCAATGATGAACAAAAACTTGCATGCTGCACTCATAAATATTTGTACCAGTGGAGATGACCCACTGTCACCACTGCTGAAACACACCACCCGCTGCCTCTCTGTGCTCACATCCACTGTTGGGTCTCCATAAATATTCAGCAAGCGTCAATGAATGTCAGTGGGTCAGTTTCTTCCACATGGAGAAATTCATACGCAGTTCCAGTCCATACACCATTCTGTTGGGCAGCCCCTCTGCTGCCATCTGTTGCATGACAACAGAATGTAATGGAATATTGGTGGGAAGGTTCAGCCTCTGCTGCCATAGTGCCAGCATCCGCTTATGACATTGTGGGCCAGCATAACAAAACAGGAGACATTACTTTTGGAGCAGCCCTCATATCTTGTCTAAAGCTTTGATGCTTAATTTTAACTGGAGGGTTTCGGAGTGTGGCTTTGGCTGTTTTTTTTTTTTTTTTTTTTCTAATTAGTTTAACTTGAAAGATATTGAAAATGTGAAGTGAATCGGTAAAATTAAATTGAAGTGATTGAAGTTTCTGATTTTGCTACTTCTAATCAGTTGGTTTTGGTTTGTGAATTGTGGTCATGTTGGTTTGAATTCAAGTCTTAATTCACATGGAGTAGTGTTGATTTTTAATACCTGACTTGAAACACAAACTGCTTTCCAGTTCTGTGGAATACAGGGGTAACATCAGTGTTTCTTTACAGTTGGGTATTTTTCAGTTTATGGATGTGAATTTTGAGTAGGTTAGAGTGATATAGGGATGAGAAGTTTAGTTCTTTACTTGTACTTTTTCTTTTTAAGGGCTTATGATTTCACCAAAGCCAGACACTGCATTGGAATTTTACTTTAACAAGAGTGACGCCCAGTCATATGCAGAATATGTTTCTACACTTAGAAAATTTCTTGAAAGTAAGTAAGTTACTGATACCCAAGCAATTTAGGAGTCTTAATGTTGGGTACGTTAATTTAATTTTTCACTTGCAGTTAGTAATTACTAAAGAAAACTGATGAAATTTCAGGCTTACTTTAGACAAATACGTTTTTAAGGTATGAATTTACAGAAGGAGATAAACATAAAAATTCACCCATATTTGACAGGGAAACCGAGCCCCTCAAAAGTTGTAAGTCAGAATTGAGGAGGTTCTGTAGAATCACGACTTTTTGCATGAGATGCTTTCTTAGATACGCAAGCTATGCCTGAACCTATCTGGGTTGGTAGTTGTGGTGCCACCTGAAAGCTTCTTTGAGTAGGTGTTTCTTTCAGAGCCCTGGGGAGGGTTTCTAGGAAGAATGCTCTATTTGATGGTGACCTGCCTATCTTGCAGTTCAGTGGGTTGGGGACTTTCAGGCTGAGGAACAACATTTATTACCTTGCTTCCATTTTATTTTATGCTTAGCTATCAGGGGAAAAAAAAAACCAAACAACAAAATGTGTTAAGGGGTGAATAGATGAGCACTTGTGATAATACGATCCACGTATTTGTGAAACTCAAGCAAGAATCACTTGTGATCGTAGAATCATAGAACGGTTTGGGTTGGAAGGAACCTTCAAGATCATCTAGTTCCAACCCCCTGCTATAGGCAGGAACACCTCCCACTAGACCAGGTTGCTCAAAGTCCCTTCCAGCCTGGCCTTGAATGCTTCCAGGGAGGGAGCATCCACAACCTCACTGGGCAACCTGTTCCCGTGTCTCACCTCCCTCACAGTGAAGAATTTCTTCCTAGTATCTAGTCTAAATCTGCCCTCTTCCAGTTTAAAGCCACTTCCACTTGTCCTATTGCTACCTGCCCTTATAAAAAGTCCCTTCCCAGCTTTCCTGTAGGCCTTCTTCAGATACTGGAAGGCTGCTAGAAGGTCCTTCTGGAGCCTTCTCTTCTCCAGGCTGAAGAGCCCCAGCTCTCCCAGCCTGTCTTTCTAGGGGAGGTGCTCCAGACCTCTTATCATCTCTGTGGCCCTCCTCTGGACCTGCTGCAACAACTCTGTTTCCTTCTTGTGTTGGGGGCTCCAGAACTGGGCGTTACTATAACATCAGTTATACTACCTGATGGCAATGTAGAGGCAATTTAATATTAGCTGTTAAAATACTTGAAGCTTTCTTGTGTGTTTATTTAGAAAAAAATAATAAGCACAAATGGAAAAATTGTTAGTTTCCAAGTAAAAACTTATTTATATTTTAATACGTTGTTTAGAATGATGTACAGAAATTAATAATTATTGATATGATCCTAAAAACAGGACATTATTTCTTTTGAAATACTCTGTATTCTTTCATTTGATCACAACGCCACTTTCTGATAAGCTTTGAAAAAGTAAGCCTTTAAGATGAAAATGGGAGGCATAGCACTTTGAAAATAACGCTCTCAGAAAACTCTTAGAAAAGTAATAACTATAAATTAGGTGTTTATATATGCTTTCTGTAATTTTTGCCTACTTTTGTGCTTTATGCCATTGATTTAAAAACTATTTTTATGTTTTGTAGCATATGATGATTCAAAGCAATCCCAAAATATAAACTGTACACCAGGAAAGGTTTTTGATCAGAATGATGTTGCTGTTAAAAAAGCATGTCGATTTAACCTCTCTGAGCTGGGGCAGTGCTCTGGGAAGGAAGATAAGACCTTTGGCTATTCTAAAGGAACTCCCTGTGTGCTTGTGAAAATGAATAGAGTAAGTGACTCCTTTTTTTTTTAATTTCATTTATAGTACAGCAGTTCCCAACTAACACAGTATGAAAAACTGCTGTTGAAAAGGACTGAAATACATATTCACTTTACTTCTAATTGTGTTTTACTTCATGCCTGCATTCTAGAAATGCAATTAGAATGTCATGGATTCCATAACTCCTAAACTTTGCAGTGTGATGAAAACTTGAATGAATAACTGTTTGCCTTTTCAGTGATGTTATATGTTTCTTAAACAGCTAATTGTTTTGAGCCATTAATTTAATGTGCTTAATGTAAAATAAGAAAGTAGCCTTGGGTATGGCCACTATTTGAGCTTTAACTTTACATCTTTATTCTAGGCTAAAGCTGTCCTTAAATATAATACTAGACAGATGTGCTCCCTGTATCAACTCTGTCATATTAAATGGGAGAAAGTTTGAATTTGGTATGTAAAACTAGTGAGAGAAAGAAAGTCTGTAAATATTTTAACTTTTTCTTTTAGATAATTGGATTAAAGCCTGAAGGGGAACCGTATATACAGTGTACATCTAAGGTCAGTTCTCAGTGTAAGAGATAAATATGAAGTTAATTTTCCTTGTGATTAAAATGAAAAGTCAATGTAAATGCTGTCAGAACATTTATTTCACTGTCTCCTGTTAGACTTTCTTCTTTTTTTCTTGTTTTCATCTTACTGTATGTCTAGTTTAATTTTAGTGCCTTTAATTTCTTCAGTATAGTTACTAGAAATACTGTCATTTTTTGTTCTTCCATTTTAAGATGTGTTTGAACTACCTGATTTCCTACTGAGCTGAGGAAATGCATAGGTGTAACTTGTAGTTATATTTATTTTTATTTATTTAGTGTGAGTTGTGTTTTGTTTTCCCATTTCATAACCTATATTTTTATTTTTTTCTCCATGCTGCAAGTGCACCTTAGACAATTTTATAAATGATGGGTAAGACAAAGTGTGGAAACTAACATTGTTACTGTTCGAGTAAAAGTTGTCTTCAAATCAAATATAAGCAACTTGTAATAACAGCTAATCTATAAATATTTGTTGTGTACCAAATGCTTACTCAGAATATTTTAAGGCAATTATAATAATGACTTTTGACTTGTGCGTATTTCTCCTAGACTGCTTGGGGAGCAGTGAAAGCCTTGGTAAGTTAGTAGCTTCAGCAAGGGATAGAGTCATGGCTCTTTGAGTTGACTGAAAAAATGTAGGCTGGGGAATTTCAGCAACTGATGGGACAAATACTGTAGGTGTTCCTGCCTTCACTTGAGATATCTGTTGTAGGCATAGATTTCAATACTTCAGTTCTGTCAAGTTCATGGAAGTTTTGATCTTTCCATGACAGTCTATTGCAAGCAAAGTTGATTCCTTGTGTCCATTCTTGGAAAATCTTTGGTTGGAGGAATTTCTCTAGAATAATGCAGTTAGGTTCTTCCAATGTTTACTATTCGTCCTTCTTCTTTTCCTTCTCCATTGTATCATTTCTTATATAATACAGTATCCCAAAATGGACACAAGTTTTCCTCTAGCTGAGGCAATTAACAACAGAATTTTTCCCTCTCATCACATCAGAAGTAGTTTAAGTCTTTCAAGGTGAATTTGCCATTTCTAATACTATTACATTGAGTCCTTGTCTTGTTTTGCTGCTTAGATCTTCCTTTTTAATTTTTCGGCTGCCTGCCCCTGCTCCCACTCCATTTGTCATGATCATTATAATGGGATCAAGCTTCAACTTCTTACAGCTTGCTGTCATCAGTGAAGGAACTTTTTCTTATGTCTGCCAAGTTCTTATGGAAACACTGAGCACAGGACAGTCATCTTCATCTCCACCTGAAATGTCTGCTGGTGTGCTGGGAACAATGCACATATAAGCTATATATAAAACACTGGACCTATTTTATATTCATGGTATTTCTTCAGCTTTCTCATATGGATGTTCTGTGAGATGGTGTTAAAAAACTACAATAAGCATATGGTATAATGAATTTATGATGAGGTGCATCTGCCTCTGTATTTGAATGTTCCCTAAATACTGGCTCATAGCAGGGGTGATGTGTAGAGGTCGTTTGTCCTTCTCTGTCGTTTCTCTTATTTGGGGTGTTTACTGAGTCTTTAAATAGCTGATGTGTTCTGTTGCAGTGGTGTTTTTTTTTTTTTTTTCTGTTGCTGTCAGCAAATGTGGAAAAAAAAATTTGGGATGTACTACAGAAATTATGCCAAATAAGCCTCTTACTGGATATTAGCTTCATAGCACATAGGAGAGTATTTGTGCAGTTCATAGCACAAATGCAACTTGCTGGTAATTATAAGTTTTACATCTGAAGTCTTTAAGATCTGGGTGACCAGAATGGATTTTGCTTAAAAGGTGATTTCATTGAGCAGAGCAGAAGTCCTACTGTCATGTTCTCTTCATTGTAGGCAAGACCTTTACTTATTATTTTTAACCTGTGGATCTGCTGTTGATCAGTTAAAAATATACATATATTATTCTTTTTAGTTTGAATTTTACACATACTCGGAGCAATCTGGGGAAGCGTCTGCTTTGATTTTACACAATCTGACTTTTAAATAATATAATAAAAGCAACCCTAAGTTGTAAGGGCTAGTCTTTCAAATACAAAAGAGAGTTAATAGCTTCTGCCCACAGATTCTGCCAGTTTTTGCCGTATGAAAAATCATTAAAATTTTTCATTTGGCAATTAATATTAAAAATTCATGTTCTTCAAGTCTCCTCCTCTGAAGTGACTCTCATTTCTTCTTCCTTTGCTTTCCCCTTGGGATTCTTTTTAAATAGAAAAAAAATTAGGTAGATTTGGGATATCAAAATCAGCATGCTTCATAGGTGGGGTTGCTCCCCACACCGCCATGCCCACACACAGCGGTTGCTGTCATCACTGTGATATGTGTAGATGAGGGAAGTTAGTGTTTGCAGTGTCAGACACTAATTGCGGCTGGTTCTTGCTCCTACATCCGGAAGGAACTGATCTGTTGTAGACTTAAGTATCTCCACAAAGAGAAACAAGCTAAAACAGGATTGTGCTTCCAAGAAGTTTGAAGATTAACGTTTTAGATCTTTAGTCTAGGGCTGGAGGTATGCAATTTCAAGTGTGGTAGAACACCTTGCAGTGGCATTCTTTCATGCTGGAACTAAGTACACTGAAGAAAAATCAGTAGATTTGCACATTTTTTTTAAATGACAGGGAACACAAATATAATTAATTCTTAACTACTTGCATTTCTGCTGTTTAGAGGTCATCCTCACTTTCTATTAGGCATCTCTTTCTAATTTTCAAGAATGAAGAATGGTTGTGTGAATGAGATTACCTTCCTTGCAATTATCATCATACTCAGCATCTGATATACCCTTTTTTGTGTGAAAGAAATCTCTATTATTTTAAAGGCTCTTCTAATGGATATTGCTCTTATTGAAGTTTGTTTTGCTTTAAACCGCACAGTAATGTTCAATATGTACAATACCATTTCTTCTTCTGAAATGATGACAAATAAGTCTTCCACAAGTTCTTTCCTTGGGTCTTGGTACATTATTTTAACATCTGAGAAATTACTCTTAAGACACAGTCCTAATAAACCCTTTGTGGGTGAGGTAGGAGCCTACCTGTGTCTGTCCGACTAAGTGGTCTGATTTTCAGATTAGCTGGCTGACTGCCTGTAAATCTTTGTGTCTATGGTAAGCAGAAAAATGTGATGCCCATGGATTGGCTCTTGAAACTTTTCAGAAGATGCAGCTAGCTTAGCTTTTTAAAAAATACATGTACGGATTAATTATTCTAATTATTAGATTTAATTATTATTAATTTAAAAAATGCAACGCACGGCATTTGCATGAGAAAGGCAGTTGCATGTTCAAGAACCTCTCTGCTATTTTCTTGATAGACTACTGCCTATATGACTGCTTGCGCACAGTTGTGTTCAGCTGCTTGAGAAAGCTCTGCTCCTGTTTATCTTATATTATTCTGTATTCTGGTTTTGTAACTACGATTTCAGAAATATATTTGAATAATGAGTATTTTCAGCTGCATGAGCTGTAACTAAAATAAAGATTAGCAGTGAAAGGCAACAGAATTCTACTTAGCAATTAAATTTGCTAACTCAAGTCCAAAATATCTAATAAACGTATACTGAGGATTTGCAATAGTTTAGACTTCAAAGGAACAATAATCAGACTATATCCTAAACTGATATGGTATGTTCTTTGGGGTAGAAGGAGGTATTCTTGAGCTGTGGATTATTCTCTATTTTTTCTTGATCTTTCTTTGTGTTCGCCTTTGCTAAAGTCTATTACTGCAGTTGTATTCTGAGCTCTGTAGTATATCTTTAAAATTGCAGCTACAGGTATGGTAATACCAGAAAAACTGGAAGTTTCTAATGCACCTCAAACATGTGAATTACACTGAACAAGCAATGATATTCTGAAGATGTATTTACCATTTTGGGGCTGTTTTGTGGCATTGCTCTTTATTATGGCAATATAATTAGCTGTTACAGAAAGTTATATTAGATTTGGGTGTTCCTAGCCACTTGAACTTGCAGTAATTTGCTATCCTTCCAGGACACGCAGTCCCAAAGCATATTATATCCATGGAGATGTATCTGTCATTACTCTGACAGCATGTGTCTGGGGCAACACAATCATACAAGTAAAATATACAAAATGTTGTGTATCTTACAGATTGAGTGACTCCTTAGAAATCATGCAGCAGCTTTGTAGGTAGCATCTCGCTACTTGATTTGGAGTTGTTGGGAAAAATCTAGCAATAAGGAATACATACATTCCTTCTGGGCACTGATGATACAAACTCTAGAAACATGATCATTTTAAAGTTTGGTTTCCTTTTATGTAGCTTGAATTTCAAGGCTAGCTGAGCAACCTACAAATTGGGCGCCATTGTGGACGGTTGGGGCTGTACTGTTCCACATTTGAAATTTAAATTTCTTTTTAAAGTCAAGTTTTCATCTTGTCTTATATATGGATGTGCTCTTGCTTCACCAAAACATATAGGCTTGCTTGTGGATACATGGGATTTTAGCATATATTTATGATTTCTTTTTGTTATATTCATTTGCAATTTGACTTCGACTGGTAAGGGGAACTGTAATTCAAACCGTCTTGACTTGATTACTAATTTAAAGATTGCTAATAGTAAACTTCCCTGTAGCAGATGCGTGCAGCATGTAGCTGTTTGCCAAATATTGATCTGTTTTGGAAGCTAGTCTATTACTTTTTGGAGCTTTTTTTTTTTTTTTCCTTTAGGGGAGTCTTCATTGGATTCTAATTCTAATTTTGTATTAGTGTTTATCCAAGTAGATACTAACTTTTTATTTTGTCGTTATCTCCAATCATAGGAACCAGGCGCGGTTGAGATAAATTATTTTCCTTCAGGAGGCTCGATTGACTTGATGTACTTTCCATACTATGGGAAAACCTTGCATGTAAGTACATCTTAATGATGGTCATCTTACTAAACAGACTGACTGTGAAGTCTGAAAACTTTACTGAGAAGTACTCACAAGGAGTAGTGCTTAATGGGACTAGAGAGATGCTTTAACAGATGTAAGGAACTAAAGCGGGCACTCTCCTAATGAACAGAAGACTGTATAATAGCAGTATGAAGAACATCTGCTGTTTCTTGGTCACTAGTATATTCTGGAGGACAAGGCAAAAAACGTTAACTGGTTCTTTTGATTACCATGCAGTTTCTGATAGTCCGCCCATAGGGATTGTGTACAGGATGTCAAATTTATAATTCAGCATGGTATTGTTGCTTATACATCTTTATGGCTCTGCAATCCTGTTTTCTGTTCACTCTGCTTTATGAAGAAGCACATCAAGGTAGTGGATTATAAAATTTTTTATTACTGTTTTAAATTTTTTCTTTGCTTGCCTCCCTTATCCCCATTTTATTCTGCCTTAAATTTTATCTATTTGAATGCTTAAGTTTTCAGAACAAAACAACTATTTTACCAACACAGAATACATAGAGTTAAGACTCTAGTTTCTCTTCAAACTTAAATTTAGCTAATATTTTCTTTCCTTGAATCAGCTTGAGATAACTATGTACAGAAAATCTGTACTTTTTATCAAATATAAAATTATATTGCCTCTTGTTGACCAAATTATTTACTCATGATTGAAAAACTAATTTGCTGTTCACCACTGAAGGTGAAGTACTCTTCTAATGTGAATATTTGTGGGCCTGTAGTACTCCACAGCAGTTGTTTATTTCCCTGAAGTGATTTTGGTACTAAATTATTCATTTGTCAGTTATTTTTTCAGTGTGCTCTACACTTAATTGCAGTAGTTGATGTAACTTTTTTTTTTAATCTTAACTTTTCCTAACGAGGAAGGAATTTTTCTTCAACATATGCTTTCAACTTACTTGTGTGTAGTTCTAGGTCTTCACTTTCACAGCCAGTGTTCTTGAATCGATAGTGCATCTATTTTCTTAGACAAACAAGATTTGGGAAAGGTTGTCAACTTCTGCTCCCAATAGGCAGAGTCAGTATGTACTAGAACTTTCATTCTTGGAATGAAAGAATAGCAAAAGAGCATTACTTCTCTAAGAAATGCAAAATACCGCATCTGTAGATCTTGATATGTCAGGAAACAGTTTCTGCCAAAGACGGGATGAAGACCTTTTCTGTTAAAATGCTTGTTTTGTTGCTGTACTGAGGGAAAGGAGCGGCTATGAAAGGAGAACAGTTAAGTCAGGCAAAAGTCAGTGCTATTCCTTATTTAGGTGATTAAGAAAAACCTTTTTTTAATTAACTGATATTCTCTTTTGGAGTATGGTTCAATGTCCTTTCATGTCCATTCTGTCATGTGGGAGGAGATGAGATTTGCTTGAGGGTTTGTTGCTTATGTAAGATACAGTTCTCATAACATTAGTACGTTGTGGAAAAGAAGCAGCAAGAATAGTTGTGAGGCTGAATATTTAAACAGGTCTCAAGAGTCTGGATTGATTTCTTGGCTATACCACAAAACATCTATAGCATATCTGTGTGGAATTGTTGAATTACTTCATTCTGTAAAAGAGTTAAGAGCGTACAACTATTGATGTGCCAGGGTAGGAGCTGTAAAATTACTAGCATCTCCGGAATGGTTATTTCCTTTTTGCTGCTCAGCATGATAAACCCAACTGCTTGACTTAGAGAATGTACCTTTTTTCAGATAATCTGTAGTGTTTAATGAGGAGACTGATTCTCACCCCTCTCCCCAGCCGTTTTATATTGAGTGCTGTCATTGACTCAAATTAAGTTGAATATATTGACTAAAAATAGTATGAAAATGTATACGTGACTATCCATCTAACTTGGAAAAAATAGTCTTATCTCAGTCAGATTGGGCTTTGAAGAATTGGGTTCATAATTATCTTTTTTTCTTAACTGTTCTGATAGACTAAATGTTAATTGTTCATGCTAATAGTTACATTCAGATCACTTACTCCAGTATCTCAAATATTTTCCCCATCTTTCTGTTTAATAGGCTCACTATTTACAGCCTCTAGTGGCTGTTCAACTAGCGATTAACTCCAACAGTACCAATGAAGAAATAGCAATTGAGTGTAAGATCCTGGGCTCACCTAATTTAAAAAATGAAGATGATCGTGACAAGTTTCTGGGACGAATTGCCTTCAAAGTTGAGATGACTGAATAGCAGGAGAAAGAAGTTCTCCACAAAGTAAATGTTGTGTTGTCTGTTTTGTATGAGCTGGACATGCCATTCTAGGATATGAAACCACCTTGGAGAATGTTAAGGTGGCTTATGGCATTCAGGGTAGCATAATAATATGCTTCCAAATCAATGTGTTTGAAATCCCTCAAAATAAATGCCTATCATGCTTCTGCCTGCCCCATTGGAACAGTGTACAGACTATAGTTATGTCATAGAGACCTGTAAATAGCTGTTTTCAAACACTTAATAATGGTGACCTTTGTCCTGTTCTAAAATGTGGTTTTATCCCCCAAGTGAGTGTCTCAAGCTTAATGTGCTGTGCTATGTAAATATTGTATTGATTTAACACTGGTTTAACTGTCATATCTCAATGCTGACACAGTTATAGGGATAATTAATAAATGGTACCTGATTGACGTAGTGATTCTTTTGAAAGAGTAAACACCTCCACATAAATTGCGTGTATGGGAGTGGGTGGGTGGATGGATGCTTGTGTGGAGATGCCTTAAATTGTAGATTGGTTGGTGTGGGAAAAGTAAAATGGATTTTAAGAGTTGGTATGGATTTCAGAAAGTAAGTGCTCACCTAGTACTTTCTTGTGCTTGTCACTGTGCAAGTATTGTGTACATGTAATACTTGGTAGAGAGTTTGGTATTCTAGCTGAGGAATTAAACCTTTCTTTGTGTTGTTCATTGCTTGCAGTACGTGGAGCACAAATAAAATCTATACCGTATTTTAAAACTTTTTAGTTCAGAGATATCAATATAAAACAATTAAAATCTGTTTAGAGTCCTGGTAACACTTGTACAAAAGCTGCTTGAAAGAAACAGCCTCACTATTGTGGAAATAGACCTTCATATTTCCAATTAAAAAAAAGAATAAATTCTGAAGAACCTCTGTTGGGGGTTGTCTTGATTAAACATTCCTGTTTAATTTATATACTGTTTCGTTGCATCATTTTAACATACTTCATGTTTTCTCCTGCTCTTTAATCTTGGATTTTCTATGTATTTCTTCATCCTTTTTAAAAAAAAATGGATGTCACAGCTGCATTATACAAATTGTCTGTTGATTGGGAGTGTGGATTACTTGCCATTTGACGTTCAGTTTTTTTAGTGATCCACTTGCTAAGGTGGCTACACATAGTCTGGCTTATTTGTGACTGCTCCTCACATCAAGCCAAGCTGACCTGTTATATTGGGTTATAATTTGTGCGGTTTTGCCGGCATGGGATTTATAATGCTCTTCCCCAGGGTTTTTGTTTGTTTTATTTTTTGAGCACACAATCCACATTCTCATATATTAAAGACTACAGCAACACCATTTATATAAATACCTCTGTGTTCTGTTGGTAATATTGTGGCCTAGATTTGTTACCTAACACGCTTTTATGCCTAATTCTTATATTGTTTTTAAAAATTTTATTGAAAACAAATTAAAGGAATGATTACTAAAATTCAAGATCTAGTCTTAATAACTTGCTTTGAAAATGTTTGGGGCCAGTGTAAACCACATTAATGCAAACGTCTTTAAACAATTGTGCAAGCTTACACTGGTGCAAGGTTGGAGGAAGCTACTCTCAGTAGGACTTTCAACGGTGTGTTGAACCTCATTGCAAATAGACTTATAGTGACTGATGTCATTTAGCATGCTTTTTTGTTGTTGTCTACAAAAGAAAAATTGTTCTTCACAATATGCCATGGATACTTCTGTAACGATAGCATGCATTAATATTGAGTAAGACTGTTCTTTTAAAATATTCCATTACTAATGTTTTAAATCATGCAGTTTTAGACCTGGGTTCTTGAAGATATCGCTGATTGGTTCTCTGTATATTAATACTGCCTGAAAGTATTTTAATACTGCCTAACAGAACTTAGTGTTGAGGTTGCATTTGAAAATGAAAAATACTAGCATCATGTAAAAAAAAACACCAAAACAATAGTAATAAAATCACATTTGTATTCACTTAGGAATGGTAAGAATTTCTAGAGAAATGTTCAGTTTTCAAATGACTTGATACTTGCAAAAATTTCTCTTTCTACTTCTTTATATAGACAAAGCATGAAATGGCAATTCTTCACCAGCACTTTTCAGACAGGTAGAATTCAATAAACTCCTGTTCTCCCTAGATCTTGTAGAAGTGTATTTTTTATTTATTCACATAGGCATCATCAGTTGTGGGAGGGATGGGACTTTGAAAAGGTTCAATTACCAAAAATACCGTATAAAATAAATGTAGGTAATGAGTCAAATGTTCAGCTACTTAAGTAATTGAACCTTTTTTTCTTTTTTCATAATTTGAATAAGTAAATGGTCTAGCTTATAAACAGATATATTGATTGTTAGGGAGCAATAGAATTACTTGTTTTCTTCATGTACTCTTTTAAGTAAACGCTCTGTGGACTTAAAGATATAAATTTAATGACTTCTTAGTAGAAACTTGGGGTGATTAACTTGTATACTAATAAATACTTATTTGTCTTATTAGGTAACTTTAGTGCCTTCAAGCCTGGAGTAAGGACTTCTAAACATCATGAAACTGCCAGTTGTTGCAGGTGCTGTTTCAAACTACCCTGAAAATCTACCAATATCCAGTTCAGTTGATCTACACTTTTCTTTTTGCCATGCCCCAGTCCCACTCCCCAGCCAACCCTGCACATGAGCACACAGAGATAAAGGGAAGATCATGAGGAGGCAGTATTAGCTGAAGCTTTTATGTACATTGATCGTGCAGTAGATAAGGTGCGCGCTCACGCTCTCTCTCTCACAGGTGTTGGGCTGCAAACCAAAAATGCAGCTTTTACTCTTAGAAGTTGCCTATAAATGTTAATGTTGCTGTAGGCACAGATTGTATCATGGAGGCTTAATTTTATAGTCTTAGTTGCCCTTCAGGTAAATTACATACAGCAGCTGTCATCATCTTGTTAGAAAAAGCATTTAACACACAAGATCAGACCAAGTCCCTATATGGAATCCCTCCTACAGTTTGTCTAAGTGGAGGTGGAAGAAAATCAAAGAGAAGCTAAGCCAAAAATTCTTCCAGTTTGAAGCCTGTTAGTCTGGTGGCTCTGATTCTTGAAGTAAAATCAGTGTGACATGAGGGATATTCAGAAGCTTGCATGTCACTGTAATTTGTTTGGCTCAAATAGAATAATTTGTGACTAACAGTAAGACTCTTTGTTTCTTTAAATCTCAGGCAAGAACCTAAAGAAGCCAAAAATGGAATTTGCAAAGTTATGTCTGTTAGCATGTACTTAGATATTTTTGTGATGCAACTCCAAACAGTGAGTAGTGTGGCTCATTTTGATTTTACATTAAATGACTGATATTGCTAAGAGTTCAATGTGGATTTGCCAGCAATTCCTTAAGAAGGCTGAAAAATATCAATGTATTTGAAAGTACACTTAGCTGTGTATATTATGCATCAGATCCAAATATAATCTTTTAAATTTGCTTTAAATTTTTATGGAATAAAAATGGCCTACTATAACCCAAATATTTTGTGACTTGTTCACATATTGATGCTATGTCTACTTTTCTGATACAAGAGAGACTCCACAGCCGTAACTCCTGTAGTGCTTATCATCCCTAACAAGGTCTCTGTAAACCTGCCGTGGCTGTAGATTCTAACTTCAAGAACTGCCACTGCCCTCCTAGTTACAAATGGGCCTAATGCACTTGTTTAACACTTTAAATATTTTAATGTCTGTACTTGTTCCAATTTAAGTGATCTCATAGATGAGAGAAATCATAATGCATCAGAGGCTGGACAGGTTTCAGTGTAGGGAACGGTATGTGCCCAGCTCACTTCCTCATGCTTCCTTTGCCTTTTGGGTGCAGGGAGAGGTTAGCGCAATATCTGTAATTGTGTAAGATTCTCTGCAAACTTGCTTGGTTTTAGAAATTGCTTTATTTAAATACTATTTATAAGTGGTTGTAAATTTCAGCCTGATTGGTTTAAATGTTATTTTAAAGCAAATCGACAGATAAGATGTACAAGGTTCTAAATTTTAATCTACTCTGAAGAAAAGCTGTGCAAGTGGCTGGCTCTGCCTTCTTTTGAGGTGACCAGTGTAGCAGCAAGCTCAGCATTGTCCTCCTGTTCCCCTGCTAACTCCCTTAGCAAGCCACTACATTAGTTGAGCTGTTCACTTAAGGCTGACTATAGCATAGGTGTAAGGTTAAGAACTTTCTGAGAATTCTTGGTACCCTACCCTCAGCACTTGAAGTGAGTAAAGCCCAGCATAGCGAGACAGGTACAGAGAAATTTTACTACTAAAGGGAGAGAAATGGGATTTCTGATGAACCTGATTCTTGACTGTCTGAGACAACAAGAAAAATCTACCCCTAAAAAACTAAGGCTGAATTTTAATTTTTTAATTTGTTTTTCAAGGGTTTACTTGTAATAGCAATATTCTCATTTAAAGACAACTGTAATAGGCATTTTGCAAAAGTGGTAAAAGAAAGATCATTAGGGGCACTCTAGTAGCAAATAATATTGAAATGGCAGGGCCAAGAGTGTTAAGTGTAAAGAAAGAAGGTATAGCAGCTATTCTTGAATAGCCACAGCTGCCTGGTGGGGCAATAGAAAGGACCTATGTATTGCTAGCCCTGTAGCGTTTCACTATGAGAGAAGCCCTGATTTGAGGTGCTAAGCTGTGATCTTCAGGAAGCAGCAGCCTAGTGAGATTAGAAAGGGCACAGAAAACCAACAGCTTAGTGATTTTCATCTTTTTCAAATAATGTGTACGGTCTTGAAAACAATAGGTCTGATGATCTGGATGTTCCTAATGGTTTGACAAATACCTTGAAAATTAGTTTTTTTTTTTAATTCACCTGTATTTTAGTGAATTGATGCATTTGTCTAAAGACTTGCTTTCTGCTGCACTGTAACCATCGAGCAGAAAGCTGCTGCAGTGGATCTCATGTTTCCAAGTGCCCCTGTGCGTTAAAGTAGGTCAAAAATTGCATAAGATGCCATTACTGGAAACTGCTGTAGGCTGACTTGCATATAAAAACTCAGCTGTGCAACCGGCAAATGCACTCTGACAAACAGAAATGCAGTCACGACTTAAAATATAACAGGAAAGCTCTCTGAAATCTCCCTAGGACATGAATGGCTGTTGGAGCTGTGAGATGCCTTTGCCCTTTGAGACTACGTTCCTGCTGTCTGCTGAGCCAGGGCTGCCTGCCTGGCTCGTCAGAGATGTCATGGTGTTCCTGTCTGCAGGGAGCTCAGGCATGAGGCTCCTTAGCTCATTCTGGTTTGCAAAAGGTGTATTCCATATTTTCCAGCTTGCCAAGCTGCTCTTTGGAAGAAACGCTTCGCACAGTGAAAAGTCATGCACAGTGAAGGATCTGTAGTAGCTCTTTGAACAGTTGCTGGTGATTAGTAATGTCTGAGTTGGTGGAGGGCTGCTTGCTTTCTGTTCTTTATTTTAGGAGCCGGACCACTGGTGAGAGCGGTCTTCTGTATTTTGTCTAACTACTGCTATTTCCCTATCATTGGCTTTTTCTAATATGACTTCAACTAGTTATGTACCACAGAAACAAACAGCAGCACCAAACTTAGAAATTCGAGGGTTTATAACCATAAGCAATCACAGAGAGAGATATTTTGCTTTGTCTTTTAGTGCAGTATAGTTAACTCCATGGTGGGCGTATTAGTCATAAAGTATCTCATCTGATGAATTCTGATTTCCAAAGGCTTGAAATAGGTCTTTTCCTCCACCGAATGTACAAATGAGACTCATCTCTGAGTCCGGCAAGAGTTATTTGGGTTCTGTGTTATTGCTAAGCAATCTTCGTGAACTACCACTGCTTTATTTCCTGGGATTTGTGCGTGCTTGGTGATGTACCAATCTGTTATCGTGCCGATCCCACATTTCCTCTACTTGAATAAAGCGGAGGGCTCAGCACCAGGTGTCTGAGGAAGCAGGGCCAGGGGTGCTGCGAGCTGCTACGTGTGCACCCGGCCTGTTCTCTGCCCTCAGCTGCTGCTCCTTGCTGCGTCCCCTGCGGGCCCAGACACAACGCACTATCGTTCAATCTCAGCGTTATAGTCTCGCCAGATGCTGCGCAGGTAGGAGCTTGGCGGAGCATGCACGAGTTTGTAAGCCCGAAGTGCTTCCAGCTCGGCTTTAGTCATGCTAACGAGATGATGAGGAAATGCCGACGGTGCGAAGGTTCTGCGGCAGGAACATCCATCAAGCCGCGGGCTGCGTTCCGCTGTGAGCTCCACTGCGAGCAGCCCGTAGGTGCGTTAACTTCCATCTCAGACAATGGCATCTTAGCGGCACTAGGCGGAGCAGCTCCTTGTGCCGTTTGGATAATTTACCTAACAG
The DNA here is from genome assembly GCF_002078875.1 of Numida meleagris. NCBI lineage: Eukaryota > Metazoa > Chordata > Aves > Galliformes > Numididae > Numida > Numida meleagris. The sequence goes on from NC_034412.1 coordinate 12,672,496, forward strand.
TACTTAGCTGCCGCGTTAGGGCAGCGTGCAGACGTCAGGCTGCTGCTGAGATGCCGGCAATGGCACAGAGCGCGCCCTGCCTGCGCTGCGCCGTGCCCGCAGCCGCTCGCGCCCTTCTGGCTTCGATTGAAAGCCGCCGCGGTGTCCCACCTGCAGCAGCTGCCGGCCTTCAGACCCGACTGCTGGATTTCATCGCTCCGCCCTCGACAATCGGCTTTCGCACCTTTGAATGCATTCTCCATTTAATTATTATGCTGTGATACCGCACGTGCTGGCCGCGCCTCTCGCCGTGGGAGCGGCTCTGGCGCTTCGTTCCCACTCCGTGTCGGGGGTCTCCCCCCTTGTCCCCTCGTGCGAAGCGCCCGAACTTCGGTCGCTTGGTTACGTTTGTAAGCGCTGATTTTGCTTTTGCTCGCTCAGCCGTTCCGCGTCCGCCAGAACCCCCACGCGGACGGCGCAGCGCGGGAGAGGCGCGTTTCCCTCCCGCAGAGCCCGCCCCCGCGAGCACAGGTGCCGGGGCGGCTCGCTGCACGTGCTGCGGCCCTGCGCGCATGTGTGCTGCGCCGGGCGCGTGCCGCGACCGTTATCCGCTGAGCGGTCGCCGGGAGCGCGGCACGACGCGGGGCGACTCGGCAGGACCGGAACGCACCGCGGCTCTTCGGAGCGAGCAGGTAACGGGCTGCCCCGCCGTGCCGGCGGGCTGCTCGTGGGCGCGGTAACCGTGCGGGGCTGTGAGCGGCGTCGGTGAGCGGGGAACGGCCGGCCGCGTTCTCTCCACGCGCGGGGAAAGGGCGGAAGCCACCTGCGGCCGAGCGGCTTGCGGTGCCTGCGGTGCGTGTGGAAGCCGCTCGGGCGGCCGCGGTGCGGTTCTATCGCGTCGTGCCCCGGCGGAGGCTGCGCGCGATTAGGAACGGTTACTCCGCTGCAGCTGAAGCGTAGGAACCGTCTCGTGGGGAACACGCGGGCCCCGCAGGCGGTTGGCAGCTCGGGTGGGGCCGCCCGCCGCGGGGCGCTCCGTGCGTGAGCCTTTTAACCCCTGAACGCACCGAAAGCTGCACGCTGCGGTTATTTACCGACAGGCGCGGCTGCTCGCTGAACGTGGTAACTGTTCTGTTCGTGCCGGCGGGGCGTAGCGCTGCTGTCCGCTTCTGCTTATACAATGTGGAACAAACGTGAAAATCTTTTTACTGGATATTTGAAAACCTATGTTCATCGGGTTGCTCAATTAAATATGGGACCTGCGTATTGCCACTGCAGCATAGCTGGAACTTTCCCGTCAGGGTGAACTTGCGCGTGCCTGGGCGCAGGCGTGTGCTGCGCGGAAGGGCCGCGGCGTTCTGTAGCGCCGTCCGCCTCGTGGCGCGGTGCGGTGCAGCGTGCTGCGTTCTCCTTGGGCGGCGGTTTCCGCGAGGAGGCAGTTATCCCCAGGGACGGCGGGGCTGCCCGCCTGGTAAGTAACCTGCAGCTGGAGGGATGGAGCGCAGCATCGAGGGCGACCCGGGAGCCAGGCGCGGCGCACGCGGCTGGGCGCTGCTCGCGAGCGCTGCTCACAGAGCGATTTTGTTCCGCACCGCGCCCTATCCTACACCGGGGCCCGAGGCCAAATGTAATAAATAACAAACTTACACAAAGGTGGTTGGTCGGTTTGTTTTTTTTTTTTTAGTTTCTCTAAATGTTTTGAGATCTTTTTGTTTTCTAATAGAAGGTTTGTAATTCAGCAAAATGCAATTTTAAAGCCTGCTTTTTTGTAACCACAGACAATACTTGTTGTCTTGATCTTTGTTGTTACCACCATTACAGAGAACCGCAGTGCTACAGTAGCTAATGCTGCTTGCAAAGTTCTTATTTATGAGACCTGCAGACTTTGGTGAAGAAAAACATAAACCGGCTTCAGTTTGTATGGTGTTCCTAGTGGGCAGTCAGAGAAATTCTGACCAAAAGCATTTGCGATGTCAGGGAGGGCTCTTTAATCCACTTCTTAATTCTTAGAGAGAACCGTGCTGAGTAATTCTTAGAAGAAAAAAAGAGGTTTTGTGCTTTAACATAACCCCCAGGAGCCCAACACAGGGATATCCCAAGGTGAAGAAGCATCACCAAGAAATGAAGCACCTTGCAACAAACCTTGTCCTTCCAGATTCTTTAGAGGACAGTGTTTATCCCAGCAAGCTGCACCATTAGTGCATCGATTCAGAATCCTTCTGGTGGCAGTTCATTTAGCACTGATACTAAACAGCATACACATCACCAGGCTTGCTTTAAGGAAGCAATATCTTCATTACTGAGGTAAAGACTGTGCTCCCGCATTTCTCCAGCAGTGTTTCAGGCCTACAGAAACCATGTGACAAGCGTGCAGCTAACTAGCTGAACCTGGGGCTGGCTGCAATCAGCTAAATCTGTTCCTGAAAATGCCTTCCTAAATTTGCCAGCGCACCTAAATGAAAGGGGGCTGTACGAAAAGGGAGCGATTGCACAGAAAGGAGCTTGGTTTTGCAGTCTTTTCCTATTATCCTTTAACCTTTATGCTGACTTGAGATTAAAACGGATCTTTTATTAATGAGGGAAAACACTGTGAAATAACTTTAGGATTTCTGAATTTGATGGAGTTAGAAAACCAACACACATGATGAGGAGGCACAGTGAACTCTCATCATTTGGGTCCTCGCTGACCGAATCCAGGCAGGAGGCTGAAGGGTGTATGTTCTGCGCCTGCAGGTGTCTGCAAGGTGTCTGCAGGTGGAAGATGATGTAGGGTGCTGAAATACAGCGTGCTGGGATGAACCTGACTTGGAAATCAAGCAGATGTTTCTGAGGCCTTCAAATCAGGCACAAGTTGGATGCTTTTCTTGGTGAGATAGAAACATTAATATTCCTAGGTATTTTTTCAATTGTTTTTGTCAGAATGTGATAACTTCAGAAGTCTGCCATCTGGAACAATGTGGAAAGTGTCTTGGAATGGTTATCTAACCAGTAAGTCTACAGTTGCTAGATTTCCCTCCTTTATTTTCAGAATGTCAAGCAATGCAGTAATGCCTTGAGATGAAACCCTAATGGAGGTTTATCTTTTTTTTTTTTAAATGAATGAAGAACACTTATTGTCAACTTTAGTCTTTATCAACTTTTTTTTCTGTATTTTTCTTAAAACAAACAAACAAAACAATCAAACAAACAAACAAAAACCACCACCAAACCAAGCCCACTGTTGTTGCCTTGAAATTCCTTTATTTAGTTCCTCTACAGTCAGGATCTGCTTCCCACCCGCAGTGGCCAAGTGCTGTTTCTCTCCAGCACGTGGATATTGCCGCTGCAGTTAGCCACCGCTCCCACCCCCATTTTCAATGTACAATTCCCACTTGCAGCATTTTCAGCAAACATGGAATCAATTGAGTATATAGAAATAGCTTCTATAAAATTTCCATTAAAAAAATAACAAGTTTTTATTTACAAAGTGTTTGCTACCACAAAGTAATATTTCCTATTGGTTCAAATATACTATTTGCTAATGCCAGCATTCCTATTAGGAAAGTAAAACTCTGTATATGCATTTTTCTTTATAACTTTCTCAGTGTTTAAAGCACATATAATGCTACCGCATTCCTTTTACGCTACTCCTAGCCACATAACATGTGGTAGTAGAAAGTAACAGTATTTGATTAGGAAAAAAATCAGGATAGCTTAATAGCAGTCTTTCTGCAAAAATAAAACTTTATAATTTAAAGGTATTTGGAGAATTCAGAAATCCACAGAAAATTATTTAAAAAAATCAAGAAACAACTTGGGCTTTCCCAAAGATGCAGGAATTGAGCACGAGAAAAGAGAGGAATGTTTCTGCCAATGTTTGTGATGCTTGTGCCCGTGGTTGGGAGGAGGGAGAGAGTAAGAGTAGCGGAATAAAGAAAAATAATTAAAACTGAGAATTCACTGCAGTTTCCATCATCGTGAACTGTATGTCAGTGCTCCTCCCTCTGCCCCCAGCAAATTTACAGATTTTAAGTTCAGCATTAAAAAGTAATGTCTTTGTCCGTGACTGGCTTCCTTCTTAAAAGTCTTAATGTAGTTCATTTAAATTGGTTTCATTTAAGTCACTTCTGCATTTTAAGTGGAAAAAGGAAGCGTCTGTACAATCACTTCCATGTAGAACGTAACAGGTGTTAACAAGTGCTATTGGAGCAGCACAGTGAGGGAGGAGCTGCTGGGGACCTGCCTCGCTCATGGCACGCTGACACAGTGAGCCCCAGCAGGGTGCTTCCTTGCCAGCTCTGCTGGGCAGTGCCAGGAGTGTGTGGGGCTGCCTGCAGCCAGCACCTGTGGGCCGGGCTTGGTTCTGAGTAGGATTCCCTGGTTCACTGCAGTTCTTGTGAGGTACAGTGCCATCATTTCTGCACGTCTTTATCCAAAATTCTCTGATCTGAAGTATTTTTAATATATACAACCTGGCTTTAGAGGCAAGGGTGAGTATTTGAAGCTTGTGTGATGTATTTTGGCTCAGCTGGTATTTTACCAGGGAAGTCCTGGGAGATCCAATTAATCTTTGCATTATTGCCACCAAATTATTAATTGCTGAAGTTACCTTAGAGTGTTAACAAATCCACTTAAAAAATGGAGATGGATTTTTGTGGACTTCCTTTTCTGGGAAATATTTTTACTTTGTGGCCGTTCAGAATAACTGCACGTGATCTGTAAAGTATCTTCATCCAGACGGTGCTATGGAATTAGTACGTTTCACCCAGCCTGGCTAATAGCGTGGGTTATTACAAAAACAAGTCACAGGGAAAGGCTTATTCTGACTTGGAAAAGTTCCCTAAGTACTGCATAGATGAGTTCAGTTTAAATCTACAGCTGATTGAAATTGTACCTAGCTGCTGCTTGCTAGTCTGTGGTCTCTTATGTCTAAAACGCTTAAGCCTGGAAAGGGTTAATCATTTAAAACTGGCACTTATGAAGTCTGAAAATTAAGTGGGGTGCTGCATGTTCTAGCAAAGATGTTTCTTCTGCCCTAATTTGAACAGGGATTTTTGGTTTGTAACTTAGGTGAATAACCTAAATTACTGGATATAGACCAAAAAGATCTAAGTGGGAAAAACCCATTTGTTCTGGCTGGCTGACCTGTGGGGCAGGCCGGACCAGGGCGGTAACAGTGCTGCCTGGCTGGGGACCTGTGGAGAGTGCAAAACTTGTGTGAGCAGCTCCACAGAGCCGGGAGGATGGTAATGCAGCAGGAGTGAGTGACTGGGAACAAGGCTGGTTGTGGCAGTATACCTGGGTCCTGGCAATGGTTGCGCGTGGTCTCTTAAAAACACTCACTGAAGGGAATTCTGAGAGAGGAGAGGGAATCTACGAACTCAGTGAAGTCTAAGGAATGAGAGTTTCAAGAAGTTTCAGGGTATTGGGATTTATGTGAAGAACAGCCAGCAGGAAAAGTTCTTCCTTTAAAATGAAGTAAGCTTGTAGGAAGCAGAAAGATGTTGCCTTGGAGTATGTCTATGATGAGAATTTTTAAAATATAAAAAAATTTGTAGTCTCTTCCCAGCTTCATTGTATTTGGTTATTCAAAATATTTTCCTGAAATGGAGGTATTCTTGCAATGAAAATTAGGTTAACAAAAATGCAAATTAGGTAGGTCAGCCAGAAGAGAACTGGTTTGTTTACTAAATACTCAAGCTTTGTTTTTAGATGAATCCAAAGCCTGTGTGTCTTTAACTCATTAGAAGTCTTCTCTATAAAGTGCCTGGATGATTTACAGCTGAAAAGAGGAGGCTAATTAGAAAAATGAGTATTGTCCAGTGTTTAGTTTCAAATGCAATTAAGTTTCAGCCACGCTCTTCATTTAAAGTATAGGGTGTGCTCAGTAGAACTTGGCATTTATAACCGTAACTGCTGAATTCTAAATTCACGCCTCATTTTATGTATAATCTTGTTTGTATTGTTTGTTTTTAAAATATGATTAAATTTTGGTTGTTAGGCCCATGTACATCATTCTGTATCAGGCTGACTTGGTTGTTCGGCACGAGTCCTTCTGTCGGTATTTTATATACTCAGCAACTTCCAGCTGGTAAACAGGATTACGACCAGAATGGAAATACCTGAGCTGTGGTGTGTGGTAGTTTAAATTAGATGAAATAATTCCTTCAGCTAAACAGGTATTGTTTGCTTTAGCCTTCACTCAAATATACGCCCTGTCTTAGATTAAATGGATTGTTGCTATCAAATTGAAAACATTCACACACAGTAATACAACTTTTAAAATTAAAATCCAAAAACATTTTATCAGATTTTTCAAATACTAAAAATATGCTGTCTTCTGCTCGTGATTGTTTTATCTAGTTCATGAAGCTGCCATGTTCTCTTTTAAGTCAAATTTAGATATTTTTTTTTTTTACTGCAATATGTAAAATAGCATATATACACAGCATTACATTGCTGAATCTATAACCAAGACATAGCATTCCAAGGGGCAGAAAAATGTCAAACAGAATTTGTATGAAAATTCAAATTCTAACTCTGCCTCCTATGAGTTACGTTCTAGTGCCAGCTGCACCCTGTTTTGTATCTGGGAATGCTCAGCACAAGCAAGTAGAATACTGGAGTACCTGAACAGAAAATGAGAGAGCCTGCTGAAAATACCAGCTGCTGGCTTACAGAGGAAAGGCTGCTGTGTTGAAGCAGCTGAGCGCTACTGCCACTAGCTTAGTGGGAGCAATGGGTTTGGTTAATATTCTTAATCCCTTTGTTGTTCGTTAATTACTCAGAGCTTAATGCAGATGCAACATCATCTGTATTTACTGAGGTCTTGTCCTGCATTTACCTACTTTATTATATTTTTAATGCCAATTAAGCTCAACAAGAAAGACTGAAAGGCGTGCCTGAGATTGTACATGAGTGACTACAGTTGGATAAGGCCCAGAAGTCTGCTAGTTCCCAGACTCTGGTGTAACCACAGGAACACAGTGCTGTAGTTGAACTCCATCCTCAACCGTAACTTGGCACAAAGAATCTTAAGGAAAGAATTTCCTTTTGAAGTTTCTTCTAAGTGTTCTAACTTGTTCTATCCTTTGTATTCCACTAATTCAGAAAAATAACTTAGACAGTTGAACACCGGCTTTCTAAATGTTATGTGCTCCTAAATTGAAAAGTAGGAAAAAGGTTTTTTTTTTTTTTTTTTCTTAAAAAAAGTTGATAGCTTTGAGTTTGCTAGAAAGCAAGCAGCTGTGCAGGCTGCTGTGCTGAAGGAAATAGACATCAGTGGGAGCAAGGCACCACTGAAGATCTTCCTCCCACAAAGCACTCTGACTACTAATAAAATACATAATAAAATACATTCCATTTCTGGGCAAGAAGCTTTTTTTTTTTTTTTTTTTTGCCAGCATCTTATATTTCAAAGTGCCTCAAGCTCTTCAGAAGTTGTTGAATATTTTGCTATTTTTTCTTTTTATGTGGATCTTGAGTGGGAAATGTGAAGACAGCATACAGGTAGTTTCGCCCATAACGTATTGAGGGGTGAGGAATAATTGAGAAAATGCTCTTCCCTCTTAAAGTGCCTCAGAATGTCCTGTGTACATGGGGTATTTTCCATCTGCCCTTTCCAATAAAAGCTGACAGGACAGTATATTCTTAAGAACAAAAGCAACTGCCTGTTTAAATGTCATTCATGTAGCTGGTAATTCCCTAATGATATGTCCAGAGCATCTGTCACCTTGTTGTCTTATCTCGCATTTTAGTCAAGTACATTGCCTCTCAGTGAGAATATCATTTTCTCTTTGTAAAGCTTTTCTTCATATAGAGGTAGCGTTACAGATTTGGTTGAAGTGAGGTGGTGTAAATGTTGCTCTGCTGTTGCCTGTGAGCCATGTGCACAGGGCAGTCTAACAGTCTTGCCTGGAGGGTGAATAACAGGGTAGGCGTATGGGATTTTCTTTTTTTGTCTGTGCGCTTGCAAATCATTTGTGTAAGCTAGATTGCTCTGCCTTCCCAAAGAAGAGCCGTATGTCTTAATAATGGTGCTGTCCTAATGATAAATGCAGGAGTTCAAACTATCTAGAAAAAGTTTCCACGTGGATGATTTTTAATGCGAACACGCAGGTGTATTTGCATGCTGCTTGCAGTTTTACCTGTCCTGTATGTAGCTAGTCACGTGCTAACAGCTGTACAACAGCCATCTTTTCAGCTCAAGTATTGGTTCACCTTCCTACCTCAGGCTGAGTGCTTCTGGGTCGCACTGGCTTGCGTGCAGCTTTGTAAAAGCTAAGGCGGACACAGCCCGTGCTGTGCCTGAGTAACGGCCGCGGCAGTCAGCAGGTGCAACGTGCTGCCACTGCTCAAGCATATACAGCATTCTAAGCTGCCTGATCTTTAAATAACAGAGACAATGCCACTGAGATCTGACAGCTACTATACTGCTACTTAGAAAAAGGTCAACTACTGACATACAGTACGAAACTAAAAAGTAACACTATTTTTATTTACCTAACTAAAAATAGTTTGAGGCTAGTTAAAATATTGGACGTTGGAACACCATGAGAACTGTGCATCTACAGTGTTCTGCTGCTACGCAGGGGTTTTTGAAAAGGTCTTTGTGAGTGGATGTGATGTTAGACACAGAATATGGAGCCTCCTGTTTTAAGTATAATTTAACAGTTCAAATGGAATTCACATTGTATAACTTTAGCCAAGTTATTTTAACTTGTTCAATATTAGTATTTTTCAAAGGCGTATCGAGGTGTGTGCATAGAAATTAATTAAAAGCAAATTATCATAATCCAAGATGACTGCAAAACATGAAATTGCATATTGTCAAAATTTATTTTTTCCTAAAAATCTGAACTTTCCATTACCTGACTTGAAAACATACTGCCTGAGATCCTTAATACGTAGAGGCCTCTTTGTTTGCTTTGTTTTTCTTTTTTTTGCTTTTTTAATATACATGCTATAAAGTCAAATGGATTATAACATTTGAACAGTAAGAGAGAAGTTATATGGGATATGCTGTAATCCATAAATAATTGTTTCAACTTTTCTTTCCTTGAAAAAAGCTGGTGCAGAGAATACTGTTTAATAATGGCTAAGTATAATCACTTGTAATAAATTAGGTCTGCAGTATAAATGAACAGGTGAACCTTTCAAAAGAGACAAGCTACTTTTAGGGTATCTAAAATGGATTTAAACTAATCCAAGATTCATTTAATAACCTGCAATTTATATTACTTTAAGAATCTTCAATACAGCAAGTTGAACAGAAAAAAAGCAAATAACGTAACAGCTCCTTTTCCCTACAACAATTTTCATACAAGATAAGTTTTAAATAGCTATTTTAGCACATTCATGTGCTCCCTCTCTTCCCTCCCGCCCCTGTTTTATTATTTTTTTTTAAAGGTAGAACATCCAAAAGACAATACAAGAATCAGCATTTTCTCCCCCATCTGGTAAAGATAAGATGAAGACAGAGACTTGAGACAGAATATCCCAAAATGGAAAATACAAACTTGATGTTTACTTTGCCAAATCTCCAGGGACTTTGTTCTTCTCCTTGGTTGTAGTTGATTAAAAAAAAAGAAATACCACTTTGCTCTGTGTCTGCATGTCACTCTGTTCAGTTATAAAAAGTTTTCAATTTCAGCTTTGGATTAATTTGTTTTGAAGCTTCCACTTTGCTTCACTGAACACAGTGCAAACCAAGGCAAGAAACCTAAGTAAGTAAAATCCAAACAGGAGCTCCCATTAGGAATATATATGAGCAGCATTTTGCGTATTCCATTTTCTACTGTCTTTATTCTGGAGAGGAAGGATCTTCTTCGTCTTCATCCTCTTCTTCGTCATTGAATGAGCATGGAGTTTCTCCCCGTGATTCAGAGTAGCGTGATGTTGCACTACTGGACTGCTGACTGCTAGGGGCAAGAAACTGCCCAGTTGCTAAAGCCACTTCAGTATCCAAACACAACCCTGGATTCTCACTATTAAAACAACAGAAATGTTAAAAGTTAAGAGGATTTCTCATAAAGCATTAAGCTTTCTTTTTGGCCTCTGATTTTCCTTTAGGGAAAGAAAAGCTTTAGGATGTTTCTTTCTTGATATCATTATGTTAAACAAAGCTAATAGTTATGAAAATTGCTGAAATATTGAAAAATAGCCAAAAAAGATTGGCTGTTTTTTTTTCCTTCCTCTAATTGCCCAGTAGAATTGCTCAAGCTGCAAAAAGCTTAGAGAAGAATCAAGGACCTGGGGTTGTTGGTCAATGCTCGGCTGAACATGAGCCAGCAGTGTGCCCAGGTAGCCAAGGAGGCCGCTGGCATCCTGGTTTGTATCAGAAATAGTGCAGCCAGCAGGAGCAGGGAGGTGATTGTCACCTTGCACTCAGCTCTGGTGAGGCCACACCTTGAGTGCTGTATTCAGTTTTGGGCACCTAAATGCAAGAAAGACATTGAGGCCCCAGAGCATGTCCAGAGAAGGGCAACAAAGCTGTGAGGGGTCTGGAGCACACGTCTCATGGGGAGCGGCTGAGGGAGCTAGGATTGTTCAGTCTGGAGGAGTCTCGGGAGACCTTACTGCTCTCTACAACTGCCTGAAAGGAGGTTGTGACGCAGTGGGGTCGGCCTCTTCTTTGTAAATATTGACAGGACTAGAGGGGATGGCCTCAAGTTGTGCCAAGGAAGGTTCAAGTTGGATATTTAGAAAAGGCTGTCCAGGGCGGTGGTTGACTCACTGTCCCTGGAGGTGTTCAACAATGTTTAGATGTTGTTCTAAGGGACATGGTTTAGTGGGGAAAATATCTGTGGACTAGATGAACTTGGAGGTCTTTTCCAACCTTGGTGATTCTATGGTTCACGTTTTTACATGGGATTGGAAGTGATGCTACTCTTCTGAAACAACAGATATAAAATAACTAGCATGTTTAAAATGTAGATTTAACCTTTCAAATACAGTTAGCTTCCATTTCGAAATGGAAAATCAAACTTAACAGAAAACATCACACGTCCTGCATTTAAATGGTATGAACTAGTGAGGTCATTGAAACTATACAAGAATCTATTAATAGTTTTGAATACAAAATGATTGTATTTACCTTGATTTTGAATCAGAAGTGCCTCCTGCTATCTCTGAATGTGAAACTGCTTGTGCTGAATTTGAAAGTGATCCTTGGTTCATCCATGACAATCCTGTAGACATATCTAGAAGAAAGTATAGCTGCACTCATTATAGATACTTAAATTTTTTTTCTTCTTTTTACAGTGTTATACTTTGTGTTCTGTTTGCAGTTGGAATTCTGCATTTATTTTACAAGAGAAGCTTAGATTGATTTTATACTGTAGATGTATTCTGCTTAATGGAAATTAAATGTATAGTTGTCGGTGTTTGGAGATGTACTAAGGCCTTGCCAAGCCCTCACACACAGAATTGAGGTTATTTGTGTGAAACTTTTCCCACTGAAGAGGGTATGCACTGCAGATGACTCCAGCTAGCAGCTATATGCAGCGATAGGACAGCTATTCAATTTTGTAGTTCTTTATAGAAACTACAGTTAGAGATATTTATTTATTTTGCTATGGTGTTTGGTGAAACTATGACTGGAACTGTAGCCATTAGGAATGCAGGCCACCAAAACACTTTGTTATTCCTCTTAACTGTTATAAAACAATTTGAGGAAACAATGTTACATACACTTTCTCATTTGTATTACTGTATTCATGTTAAGTTTTGGCCTTGAGATTTGATAGTGCCCTTTTTTAGCAGAGGGTATGTTTTAAGCAGGTTGTGCGTTCCCCTGCAGCCACATAATCTGGCTCACCATACACTGGGATCCACTGGCCCCCTCATGTTGTGCTGTGTAGACCTGTAGCTGTGAGGTTAAATGACATTACAGAGCAAAGCAGAGTAAGGCTGATATTCCTTCAGAGGGTCTTCGAAACAAGACAGAAAAGACTACTAAGTGGCACCACTAGAGTGATCTGTGAGGCTTGAATGGATGAGAATGGTTGATTACGGACACAGCTGGATGACTTTCACTAAGATTGCCCTAAATGCAAGCTTAGAGTTACACAGAACACGTTTTGACAGTTTCCTCCTGTGTTTGCAGGGGGTAGCCAAACCATTTGGAATGACAGCACTGTATTTTGATTAATAAAGTGGGTTAGAAATGTATCACAGTTTTTTCCTGTCTTTTGAAAGGATGTACCTGTGTCTACATGCTTAATATTCCAGAAGAGTAGCAAGTCACTGCTAGTTATCTTGTGTTTAAGTAACGTTTTAGGATAATTGCTACCTTCTTTTTGAGGAGCAGGATGGAGGAAGGCATGGATGTAATGCACATGGGCAGAAAGAAGCTTCAAGTATACATATCCTTGCCCTGTACTTTCATTGCCTAGTTTTCCTAAATGCTGATTTCCAGTTGGGCTCTGAGGAGACAGGGAAAATAAAAAGTTTGTGCAAGATGGAGAGTGTAAGAAACAAGCCATTCCCTGTCTGGAAGGGACTGCCAAAATACAAGTCTGCCTATGATGAGAGAAGTCTTACTACATTTGGTAGAGTAGCTGCACGTATAAACCATGGAGATCAGTTTGAAGAAGCTTTCCAAGACGATGCACCTTAGTCTAAGAGTGGCATCCTTATTATGAACTAGGTATGTACTTGGAACGGATGGATTTGAAGACACTTCTACTTGACATGAGAAGGCTCTAAAGGAGTACCTTCACTAGCCTTTAGTCGTTAATGCAGAAGTAGATAGTGCTGCAGAGGATTACTGCTGGTAGCTGAACAAGCTTATTCATTCATTTGGTATTCTCACCTTTCGTTCTGTCTCCAGCTTGTTCTCTGTTCCAGGCTTGTTATGCATGCAGACTGAAAGCACTTCATGCAGAAGTGTCTTAATACAGAGGACCTAAATCACACCACTTTCTCTGTCTGCTGCCTTAGTGCCAATACACAAGTGGGATGCTGTTACCACAGCTATTAATGCCTCAGAACTTTATTTCCTATTTTTTCGTCTATAGTCTCATTCAAAGGCAGGTCTTTGGTTTTGCGTTAACAGCCTGTAGTGTCTGTGTGACTTAAAATGCACAGGATTTGGATATGGTTCTACAAGAGTTTATGCTTATCTCAGTGATGTACTTCCGTCCTTCCACTGGTTTCTCACTCCCTCCTTTACACTTGGATTGTTCTGGTCTAAGCTCTTGAATAGCTAGTTCTACATGTTAAATAGCCAGAAATTCCTCTGCCAAATAAGAGCCTTTCAGGCATGAGACCCTGGGATGCCATCTTAAGCTGGTGAAAGTGTAGTATTAAAAATAACATTTGTCTTTCCGTAGTAAGAAGCTGGTAAGTGGTTGTAGTGCATCCTGTTATCTGTCCATCACATGCATAGACTCCTGTATCCCCCTACTGTTGTTCCCTTTTGGGGAAAAAAATAAATGTAAGGTGGTCATGTCAGCTTTAGAAGTATGCATTATTAGCAAAGAATTGAGCAACAGAAAAATGTGTTTAAAAACATAGCTTAAGATGTATGGACTCTCTTTCTACGTGGTGTTAATATGCCTCAGCTTCTGCAAAATAAGCAGAAGCTTATGGCAGTCAAGATGCATGAGGATCACGCTACTGTAGTTGCTAAAACATATATATTTAAAAAAGCATTTTTGGTGAAACATCATGAAACCAATGGAAAAACATAGAAAACTTTACTTTTTAGCACGGTAAGCCACTTCCAGAATGACTAAAATATATAATCCTTCTGAAAAGAAAATACACAAAGACAGTATCAGTTCAGCAGTTCCAAGCAAATTATCTGGATGTTTAATGGAACTAGAAGGCAAGAAGCTACTTTTAGACATATTAGAACAGGACTGCTTTCATGGAGGCAGCTACTCTAGAAAAACTTGAATCTCAACTATAATAAATTTACTCAGTGAAAAAATAAGAGACATGCTTTTGATTTGCTTTTCTTGTATAGTTGTATTTGCAGCCTGTGTACTTAATGGGCCAGCACGAGAGCTTCCCAAGTAAACCACGAATTCCAGAAAACAGTAATTACCTTCACATTCCACTACTCCTGTAGTGGAAGAAACAACGCCTGAAAACTGCCAAGGTTAAAATGGGAAGTTATACTTAACTGAGATAAGTAATCAGGCAAATGTTGGATTTTCAAGTATTGTGCAAAACTTTAAATCTTTCCCTTATTTGTCAACATTAGAAACCTCTACTACGTAATCTGAATCTGTACCATTAACTCTAGATTTGTGTTGTGTAATGAAGTTGCAAGCAACAGAATACGTCTCTGAATGTGCTTATTCTAGTAACATCACATTATTTCAGAGGCTGAAACAGCTGAATGTAACCCATGTCTGAAGAGTACAGTGTCTGCCTCGATGTGTTTCAAGTAAAAGCACAGACCAATACATTTCCTATTAAAATTCTAGTTAGGCTTCTGGCTGCTGCTCTGCTACTAGTGAAACAACCCTAATCACAGCATTCTTGCAATATGCAATCTTATAATCTGTTTGTGCTGTTTAGTTTTTTTTTTTTTTTTTTTTGAAACAGAGTATGTCTTGTTTCTTTCTTGCATGGGAATGCTGTGGTTGTTTGCCTGTATTGCTTTAAATTAAAAAATCACACCAGCAGTATGTTGGCGTGGCTGACATTTTTTCAAAACAAATTAACAGGACCTATTAATCACTCATTTAGACATGTTAAGTTTTTTTTTAATTTTTAAAAGCTGGTTTTACAGAGAAAACAGGGTAACAAACAATTCTATCAAATCTGAAGAAACCCTATTCTCTGAATATGCATTAATGCAGGGTAAAAATTAAATGGATAATTATTTTATTTTGCTCTTCAGTACGTGGGGTCAATTAAGAAACTCAAAAGGCTTTAGCAATGTTAAAAGATGTGGTTCTGCTCTTTTCCTCTGTTTTGACATTGGTAATTTGTGATAAATAATTCTTAGCTGAATCAACTTGTAAGAAACAAAGCAAGACTTCTTTCAGCTTCTTTTTATTTTGGCAACGGTGCGGCCTCATACAGGTGTGTAATTTCAAGAGTGAATGGAATTAAAAGATGTATTCTGAATTTAAAAATCTACGGGACAAGTGGACTAGGAAAAACAAGTATGTTTTGATTTAACACATGCACGCTTGCGGTAGTTTGAAATGTTAAGCCATGTAAAACGTATTGTTTTCACCGAATGCAACTGAATTCTCATTTATTTTCAGCAATTTTTTGACATTACATTTTAAGGACCTAACACAGATTCCTCTTTGGAATCTCTTGCTTTATTTACAGGTGCTCAGTTCTTAGATGGCATGTGCTGGCCCCATTTTATCCAAGTATCACAGCTTCCCATAGTAAATGGGAGTATAAAAATGACTGGCCAAGATAATAAACACAGCAGGAGAACCCACAGTCCATGTACTTAAGAGCGCACACACATCACTGAGCACACCCTCCATGGACAGAGATATGGATAAGTCTTAGCAGAGCTCACCCACCTCCAAGTGTGAATGCAGCTGGGTCACATACAGGTTAAACTCAACCAATTCAATATGCTCTTTTCCCCTTTTTCCTTCTCACTCAGGAAGAGCTCCCTTCTTCCAGTTTGCTCTTCCACACATATGCAGTTACTCAAACTGAATAAAAGCTGTTCTTGGTGCCACTTAGTTATTTAGGAAATATTTCTTCATAGAGCAGATCCCTTGAAAGTTTGTCACCAGCCCTACTGGTTTTCACTTAACTTCAAATGTAACATACCTATGTAGGTTAACATCATTAAATTTGCTTTGATTAGCTAACGTTATGATTTTGATAAGGAACAATATTTAAAAGTGACAGTTAACTTACCTGTGATGTAGCCTTCTAAAGCTTTTGGCACCAGTGATTTTGCAGTTCTTAGGTCTTCAGCTGAGCACTTGCCTTCCTCAAGCCCAAAGGACATGCCCATTCTCTTCAGCACCTCACTGTCATCGTGAATCTCAAAAGCATTATCGAAATTAAAGAGGTATTCAAATCTGCATTTAAAAAGTCGAAGTGAGATGATTTAGAAGAGAAATACAGCTTTGGTTTTTTGCTCCTTCCCCCCCCCCCCTTTTTTTTACTCTCTGTGTGTCTGCGTGTATCTTCATTATCTGTAAAGGGTCTTTAAGAAAAATTTCTCTTCTGCTTCTGTGATGGGAATTCCTACAAAGTTTAGAATGGGACTTAGTCAATTAAAATTACCATTACAGGACGAAAGGCTAATATTGTCTACCTCATTAAACAAATTCAAAGGAGAGTAAGGAGACTTTATAAACACAAACGTTCACTTGTATTAAATCCAACACTTTTAAAGGTCATCTGCAGCTTGGTCACTATAGTAAGTATTTTGTTTTCACTTCTTTTATTTTTAACTTTCTGTTCTAATATGCAACACTCCTCCTGTGAACTGACCTATTTACTTTGCTACAGTTTTGCTTTTTGGATGCAGCTAACAGAGCAGCCTGGTCAGTCTTCAAAGCCTAACGTTTCTGCTACAGTATTCTCAAAATGTTTTTTACTGCATGTGCAAGTGCAGATAACACTATAAACTTAAGTGAGCTTTAACGATAGCAGGGGTACTTAGACTAGCCTTACACTATCACCACAAGCTATTAAAAGCCCGGACAGTGCTGGCTGGGCCAATGATTACAATAAAAGGCTGGTTCCCGGGAACTTGTTTTCTGCTGACGGAAGCTCCATCCCTAGAAAAACAGTCTGAGATAGAATCTTTAGAAGGTAATTCCAATGGGTGGATCTTCCACTGATCTGAACTCTTATGTCATCTGTGGATTTTCTTGATTGTATTTGATGCCTCTTTTTAAATATGTTTGAATACGTTTGGAAAAGTTGTCCTTTGTGTCTATGAACAAAAGTTGTGTGTAGAAATGTGCTTTGTACTAAATGCAGCTCTTCTAGTTACAGGCATCGCTTCTTTGTGACTTGTGTGGTATTACCTGTATAATCTATATTGCTTACGCAGATGTAGTTATTTAAGCATAACTGCATCAAAAGGGAAAATCCAATGTGTGACCGTACCTTTAATTGGTATGGTTACTTTCCTGCTGTCTGGATTGGTGCAGCTGAAGTCATGCAACTGTTTAAACAAAGGGGATGAGAGACCAGTGTCATGCTGAACTGGCAAGCTGTGCAATAATAACTGATTTCAGCTTTTATGGTCCAGTACTAAAGGCTGTATTTATTAATAGCTCCCTGTTTTTCCTCCCACATGTTGTGGCCAAATACTGGATATTAGCAAGAAGTGGAACACACTAAACTAACAGCATTATTTCTCGCAACTTCTAGCCCCTGCTGTAAGAAATCTCTATGTTCCTTCTACTTTTGTCATTAATAGCAATCAGACGGTTTTCTTTCAGAAACTTAATGTGGCCACTCTGAACTTACATAAACTTCTGGCATGCACATCTTTAAATGCTGTGATTTGCAGAAACAAACTGTTACAAAACCACTTACGTTCTTTTCACTTAAAACCTGTAACTTGGTAACTTCTCTTAATTTTCCCTGATTTTAACTTTAATAAGCACCTGTGAATGGTTGTATTCTGGGCACATTCCCTCTGTCAACCACGATTATGCAGACATCTGTGAATCTATTGCCTCCTCTTTTCTAGGCCAAGCAGTCCATGTGTGCCTAATATGAAAGACCCTTCATCACTACAGTCACGCTTGCTGCCCTCCCATCTCTCCTGGTTCTGCCATACTTCTTCCAAGAACAGGCCAGCATATTATATTCCAGGTAGAGAAAGTACTATCTGCCTCAGGTTTTACATGGTGTTTCTTGCTCTTTTTCCTAATAATTACTAACGTTGTTTTGGCTGCTATTGAGAAACCAACTTTTGATCTTACTAGATGTCCTACTGGGCCGCTATCTTATTATTCAGTGTTAAGCCCAGGTTCAGAGGCCAACGCTGTGAAGTTTGGATACATTACCTCTCACTTGGAAAGTGTGAATCTGATCAACAATAAATTTCATCTGCCACTGTGTCATCTACATGCAAGATATCTGTTTATGTCCTCTACTTCTTCGGCTCTTTGGTCAGCATTAATTTTTATTTCCTAGAACAATTATTGTAAGCTAACTTCTTGCTTCATTTTTTATCAGTAGGATTTCTGTTATGTTTCCCTTCATTAGAATAAACAACAACTTGGTTTGCTTTTTTTGCCTAGTATTCAGCCTGTTATTAAATTAATGAATGAATCTTTTATCTTCAGTCATTTATTTTAAGATCTACTGTGGAGAGGCCCTGTGATGTCAACCAGATTACCTTGTTCCACGTTCAGTGAGAAAACTAATGTGCATCAGGTGACACCATACTACCCAGTCTATGTACAGGACATCTAAATCTTTGTAATGTCTACCTATTACTCTGGCTGTTGATCAGTTAAAACCGAACAAAAACCAAACAAAATCCCCAAACCAACACAAAATCAAGAAACAAAACAGTGTCGCGTTTGCCACCTTCTGTTCTTTTGGTACTACAGTAATTTCAGTGCTAGTTTTAGATGATAATCCCCTCTTAAGCTTCTTTACAGAGCATGGGTGAACGTTATATGTTCCTGATGATTTGTTACTACTCTCAGTGAACTACTCTACTGACTTTGAGATACATCTCCTGCCAGATTTCAAATGTTCAGGTATACAACCAGAAAGTTATAACATGAATAATAGCCTTAAACTCCAACCTCTAGAGACAGTTTCATGTTTTATAACATGAGAGGTAGCTTTTAGTTGCTTGTCTTTTTTTTTTTGTTTGCTTGCTTTCATCTCATCATGGTGAGGCTTTATTTCCTTTAACTGTTCCCTTATGCAACTTGCTTCATGTTTAGTAACATTTTCTTGCAGCCTTAGATTGTAAGGAGCACGTTACACTTCTGTAGATAACAAAAGAGACTTTCATCTCTGAGAACTTCAGAGCAGCAGTTCTGAAGTTCCAGCAGGAAACTGTTTTGAGTTACACTATACATAGGCTTTAAATCAGTATTTATAAAATAAGGTTACAGTTAAGCTAAAACAATATCTATTTTTTAATTACACTTTCTTCTTAATTGCATGTTTTAATTACATGTTTTAATAGTACTGTTTTGGGCATGTTGGTGGCAGGTTACGTGAGTCTGTATGCTATCTGACTCA
Source organism: Numida meleagris (assembly GCF_002078875.1). NCBI lineage: Eukaryota > Metazoa > Chordata > Aves > Galliformes > Numididae > Numida > Numida meleagris. Next base: position 12,691,630 of record NC_034412.1, read on the forward strand.
GTACAGTTCAACACTGCATTTGTATACCACAGAACAAATTCTGTAACCGACAGGGAAGAAAGCAGAACTACCTGCTTTCATCTAGAAAACTAGTTACGATTGGATTAACAGTAGCACAATAGTACCCTTCACTTGCAGCCACATTTTCATAGCATGAAGGGCATAAGCACCCAGAAGTATAAAAGTGGAGGGTTTTCAGGTAAATGGAAGAGTGCAACTTAAATTTCAAATTTCTGTATCCTTTAGTTCTTTTTTTTCCTCAAAGAGCTAAGTGCAAACTTCTTCCTATTTAAAGGTGTCAAGAGATGCCACCTCTTTTGAAATTATTATCACTTCTGGGATGCTACTTCTGCCTAGCAGATCACATCGCCTTTCTGACTAAATACATTTAGTGGTAGGAATTTGGAAGCGCTACCAAAAGGCTTTGTTAAAAGCTAGTGCAGTGCTAGTATATAACTTAATTCCTTCTGTCTTGTGCAGTCAATGTTCTTTGAAATGTCAGCCTTAAGTGCCTTTTACGACAGTGAAAGTCAGCTTATTTTAACTAGTAGTTGTATAAACAGTGGTTAAACTTCTTCCTGTTACTACTGTAGTTGGATTAAACATAAAAACATAAACACCAAACTGAGCCAAAACGCCCTTGGAAGTAAGTGCCTGTAGGAAACTTAAATGCACTACTGCTTTACAAAACTAGGGAAAGCTTCTCACATTTGTTCAGAGAAAAATTCAAGTCCACAAAGAAAATTCTAAAAGTTGATTCCACAAACACTCACTTGTCACTTGATATGCTGCAGTCAATAACGGTTCTCTTGCTAGTGTTGACGATTAAGAAAGGCAGCTGTATTGTAGAGTTTGAGGCCGGGGGGCCTTGATTTTGTTGTTCATTTTGCTGATTTCTTTGTACCAAGTTTTTGAATGCTATTTGCTGCAGAAAGAAAGAAAAAGCAATCACTGAATAAAGACATCAATGTTTCCAGGAACTGGAACTTTGCAGCTCTTGTTTATTAACTCTCATCGCCTCCAGTAACGTTCTGTCAGGTAAGTTGTGGCCTGACTTCACTTTTGCACTAATAGCGAAGCTCATCAGGAACAGAAATGAAACACTACGGCTGGTATGCCTCCCTCATATCCCCTACACACAAAACATGGAGCGTGGTAGAAAATGTCTCCTCAACCCTTTAGAAAACGTTGTGCAGATAGACATCTCTGTTATTCTATATGCATAATTACCTCAGACTAAGAGCTAGTTACACTGAAACAAAAGCCAACAGAAATTACTGCAATCTGCCATACTTTCTTCCCCTTCTCATTCATCACACACTTTTTCTCAAACTCAAAACAATTTGTTTTGAAGTTCTCCCTTCACCATTTTCAGCAGGTGCCGATTGTGACACTAACCCCTCTCTAATGTTTTGCTGTATTGGACGATGTAGGAAAATACGTGGCTTTAAGAAACGTTATTTGAGGAATTGGAAGTCCGTGTACTCACCAACTTTGAGGTACTATTTCTCATACTTACTTAAGGGGAAGATGGATAGACAAAACCCCTAAGGACTGCTAAATCACTTGAAAGTGAACGTAACTAAGGATATAATTACAGTTGTAATAGTAAGGGGAGGGCAAATATGTCATTTTCAGACCAATAGTTAGAGGATCAGAGTTGCGTTATTTTTACCAGGATAATTTTATGTTATTCAGAGAAGCTACTAAGTTATTAGGTGAGTGGGAATCAGAATTGTGCCCTAAATAGAGATACCATTTTCCCTAATAGGGCAGGAAAAAAAAAAAAAAAAAACAGCTGTTTAGTTTCCATGAATATTAGCTGAAAACTCTATCATTATCTTTGTACCGGGGGAAAAAAAAATAGCCTTAGTGCCTGTAACTACATGCAATTTGATTGCATTTAAAGAGTGAATGCCCATACATAGATCAAAACATTTAACAGTGCTCCTAACTGTACTTATAAAACATTACTTTATAAATAAAGATGCATTTGAAACACATTTCTGCAAACAAAGTGAAAATTCAAGTTACCTCTAAGTTGTCCTGGGTGCTTATCAGAATCTAAGAGAGTTGCATTTGCCAATCTTTCATTCTTAGGATCCAGAAATTATTCTCTCCCCTAGAACAACTTAGTACATATTTACCCAAATACAGTTGTAAATTTCATAGCTTAGAATGAGCATTTTTTTCAGTAGGAACTAGTCAGAGAAAGTAACTGGGGGGCTTGGAGTTGTACCTATTTCCACTAATGCTTAATAGTTTCAGCAGAACCTTTACAAAATGGCTGCAGCACAAAGATGCAGTGCGTTGGTTTAGAATAGATAAAAATGAACCAGGACTTGAGGGTAGGAGGTTCCCACACTAGAAACTTGAAAGATCTTAAGTATGAACACTTTCTTCTCTACTACATCAGAGCTGCTAAACAAACGTAGAAAGAACTAAAGAATTTAAGAGGTTCTAAGGCATGGGATTCTTACTGGTAAAATTTCTTTAAATTAAAAAAGAATAAAATTAAATATATACCTGCAGCAGCAGTTCTTGTAGCTGGGCTCGCTTCTCTTTTATCCGTTCAATCCGCTTCTGTTTTTCTATCTTAAAATATAAATGCATCACGATAATTAGTTACCTTGTCTGCTTCACTGTGCCAAACTGAACAGGTTTCAGAGTGACAATGTGCTAAACACCTTTACAAAAATCGCCTCTTTATTTCTAAATGGTGAATTCCATGGTACAGTAAGTAAATTTCAAGTCTTTTCAGCCCTACCCATTTACCATATATACCATATATTTACCATCCAGTCTGGTTTTTCAAACAAATGATGTCATCTCATGAGTATTTCTGAAAAACAGGACTGATGAACTGTAGTTTCTTCCTCTGTCAACAGTTCTACCTTCAGTAAAGAGCCAACCACTACAGGACTGTAGTTTTTCTCCACCTGTTCCTGCTCTTCTGTATTGTCTTCTGAGTGCTGATTAGCACCAAATAAATACTTGAGGGGGTGCTCTGCATTTTTTTCCCTCTTGCCCTTCTTTTTTTTTTTTTTTTTAAACTCTGCATCCCTTCCACACTTCTCTCCGACGCAAGCTACCAGATAAAAAATGTCATCACCTGCGTCTCTCCAGCCAATTCCACTCTTTGTCTGGACTATTCATCTGGGACTTGATGGAACTAATGAGATTTCAGAAGCAAAAAAGGTCAGTGGTGATGTTTTCTACATCAGCACATCATCTGTTTAGCTAAATTTACAGGACAAAGCTGTGTTCAACCTAAAAATGCAGTGTTTAGGTCAGTTAATAGTAGTGAATACTTACTGACACTACAGATGTCACCAAATGGTGTTCTGGGGTAACGCCAACAAAATGGGCAGTAGCCATCGTGCTTCAAAAGGTAATTTTCCTCATCATTGTATTGATACCGGCTCTGCCACTGCAGCTGAAAGACTGCTCTCAGCTTTAAACTACCTTTCTATTCAACATTTGAAACTAAATGGTACAATGTTTTAAAACACAGCTGGCCTAATCCCATCCTCTATTTACAATGCTTTTTATTTTATTATTATCTTATTTGCAAAGCATAATCCTTGGGAAGATGAATTTTCCAAGTTGCTGTAATTGCCAAGATATTAAAAGCTTTTTCCTTAGTGTATCGAGAAAGACAACTCATATAACCTGAAGAAAAAGCTGTTCTGTACAGACCACTTCCCTCCCGTTTTAGGACAGCTACTGTCACAAGTAGCTGTTAAGATAAGTCACAAACGTAACGCACGTTAAGATACATTTACAGATAGCCACAATGGGGTTTTGCAGTGAATGCAGTAACTTGTGCTTTATATTTATGGAACATTTGGCCTGAAGGAGAAGCAACATTTGTGCATACAAATTCTGGCAAGAACATGGTAACTCTCAGCCTGCTGGAAAATAAACAATGGAAATAAGCAATAATTAAAACTTTTTTTTTTCCCTGCTAGTTCACAACTAGTGTTTGATATCCTAGTGAAAAATATTTTTCCATTTAATTTTAATAGCCCCTGCAAGCACGCACACTAACGGGAAAATAGGTCTCTCTTCAAAGGTGTATACAGTTTTGTCAGTATAAGTGCCAGTTATGCTGCCAGTTATACTGACAAAATAAGTTCTTCTGACTTTCTTGTGTTTAGTTCAGGTTGCTACAGACCTCAGTTTCTGAAACTTATATAAGTTACACTAAATAAAACCAAACCAGACGTACATAATAAACACGTTGTTTCAGTTCAGTCAAATACCAAAAGCTGTATTTCCATACTGTGCAAGAATGAAAACCAGTCAGGTTCGAATTGTGGGAAAAAAAACCCTCCTGAATTACAGCAGCTCCATTATAACTGGTGAACTATACAGAAATATGCATCTACCTCACTTTACCTCTAGATTCTGACATTCCTGAGCTGAGTTTGTAGGAAGGCCGATCCATCTGATTTCCTTCTTCTCCTTTGAAATTATGTTCATTGCCATCAACACATTAAGGGCATCATAAACTCTCCGTCTAATATTTTTCTGATCATAAGCCTGCTAAGAGAACAATGCAGCACTGATAAGCACTCAAAAAAGCCCAAGAAGCACATTCTTCAAAGCTAAAAAAGATCAGTTTTAAGTCAGAGTGATACTAAAACAATGGCGTCATCTGTGCTATTGCTCAGATGTCACATCAGCACGTCTGTTTGCAAACAAAGTTTAAGACCGGCTCGAAGCCTCTGAGCAGCAGTTGCCATCAGGGCAAGTCTGTTACAGGTGAAAATCACGACAAGACCACGTACAGGGGGTAGGAGAGCAGCCTTCGGTGATTTTTTGGCAGACTTCTCTATTTTGTTTGTAATTTAGAGAGACTATATCTCCATTTTAATTCTGTATTTTGAAAAGGAATTTGATATATGAATAACGTAAGGGTAAGTCATATTTACAAGACAGTTACCTGAGGGAGACTATGGAATGTGTCAGGATAGCGCAAAGCTGGCAGGGAGAGAATTCCTTCATAAACCAGCCACTTTTGCAATGGTAGGAAAAAAAAAAAAAAAGCCCCCCACATTTGCTTACCGAATCCGTAGCTAGGTGGCTGTTGGAATTCGTGAATTCTGATACCAGCTCATCAGCAACTTCATTGTATGAAGTTGTTCCTTTACGTTGAACTTTTTCACATACTTTCATTGAAAAATGCCTCAGACCTTTTCCATTTTTGTCTCCTTTTTTGCTTCTTTTACTGTTAGGAGAAAAATAATTATTTTTAAATATTGAAGTTTAATAAGCTTACTTTGTTATACAGCAAAATGTCTAGCTTTTGCAAGAGGAAAAAAAAACCCAAGAGCTTAGATTATAGTAAAGGAAAGAACAGGAACAAGCAGTTTTATCAGACAAACTAGAACAGAGAGTCAGAGTGGCCACATACTTGAGGTACGCAGCACTGCACACCCTGGCAGATTCTGACATTACTTACACTACAGTTGCTGCTTTTCCCCATTGTCAGCTGCTCCCCCATTATGGAACTTTTGAGCTGAAGCAGATGCTGCAGCCACTCAGCTCTCTCTAAGCTAGTATGATTTTTGTTTTTAAACAACACATTTTTAGAAGCCCAGGTTATTTTCACTGCTTCTCTAAATTTTATGTGAATAAGTAAGTTTTACTCTACAAAGGTTATTTTATTTCCTGTTGGATATAATTTCAGATCAATTTTTAAATCTAGCCATTCTAATTTTACATGCTTTGATTTACTTTTTAATGAGATGTTTTTCAGAGGTGTTACGTTACCAGCACAACAAATGTTGGTAAGTTCAAAAAGTATGCCTGAGCAAGACTGAAAATCTTACTTCATTCTTGATAGTATTATGGACACTGGGAAGCAAAAGTACAAATATAACATAGCCTAATAATATGCAAGACTTACTGACATAACAAAAAAACCCTTTCCCTTTGCATTTCTTAATGAAAAAGAATTGGAATTGTTTCCATGCATTTAAAATGCTCAGATGGGTTTTCTTTTTAAATCACAGTTTCAGAAGTTGATTCAATCGATAGTATGTTTCAGGGAGGGGCGTTACTTTACTGAGGCAGACCTAGCATTTTACAGTTGTTGGAACAAAGAAAAGCATAAAAACACAGGAAAGTTTTTGAAAATTTTGAATGTATTTAAAGAAAATAGAACAACAGAAAAAATGACAAGGAAAAAAAAACAGAAAAGAATTAAAAAAAACAGAAAAGATTTTAAAAAAACCTAGCAAAACAAACGAACAGAAAACCCCCCTAAAACCTGGGCAGTTACTTGAGTAATCACTGACAAGCAAACAAAGAAAACAAGCTGAATGCATTCCAAGTAGTTTTAGAAGCAAAAACCAATTATCTGGTTGCAAGTATCTGTCCCATCAAAAACAGTGAAAGCAAACTGAAAATCTTGTTTCTGCAGATGTGGTGTGGTTTTCTTTCTTTTTCACAACTCCAATTTGGTCTGTAGCAGTAAATATAAATATATCAGAAGTAAATAAAAATACTAAGTAAGTACACGTAAATGTTAGGAAGTGATACAGCAAAGAGTAATAACTACTAAGAATAACACACTACACAGCTTTTACCAGGGAGAAGTGAAATGTGACTGAAGTGGGAACTAGACAGCCAGCTCTCTGAAAGGCAGATTTGAAGAAGCAAAATAGCTAGGGCCACGTACATAAGATACAAGTACAATAATACTCACCTTTCTGAAAAATCTGATTCTATAAATTCTCGAGTCCGCTTTCTGTCCCTAGGAGAAGACAATTCAAGCTTACTTTTGTTAAAATAGCATTTTTTGACCAATAAAATCAATGCATTTGGTGCCTAGCTAGATAACATGCTGTTAAACGCTTGCTAAAGGAAGAAGATAGCACGCACAGTTTGACAGAATTTGAAAGAAAAAGTTGAGGACTTCGGAGGTTGTCTGAGCTTGCTATCAGACAGGTAGGAAATACAAGTTTTGTTCCCAATTTTACCATGATTTGTCCATATGCTTTTAAGGAACTGATTTCATTTGGTACTACAGGAAGCACTGATATAAGCTAGGTAACCGAATCTCATCAAAAAGGAGAACTTGGACTCCTTCAAAAATTCCTATTTACAAATGCCCCATGTGGAGGAAAGTGGTTTTAAACAGTGCAGAAAACAGACCCTATATTTACTTGATGCTGAACGTTTTGGTATCTTTAAACAAAAAGCAGCATACAAACTATAAACGTATGTTCATATTAGAGCTGACACTATCATAGTAGAGAGATACTCTGAAGAAGCAGCTGACATGAGCTTAGCACAGGAGTAGTAGTCGCTAATCATTGCCAGTTTCCTAGTAGTTCTGTTTGTTGGCTGCATATTGAAGATTTCAGAAGTTTTATTCCAAGCTTGCCTCTTACTGTTGCAGCTGATAATGTACAGTGTTTGGGATCTGTCGTAGTTGTGTCACCCTGTAATTTTAATGCTGTCTCACAAGCAGATAGATGCACAGCTAAAAAGCTGACAGTGCTAATGAAGAGAGCTGAACTGAAATGATGGCTCCGAGTATGCTGTGAAAGCCTGCGTGTATCTGGCTGTGCAATTCAGAACCTTCAGTCTGACCAATCCCACCTGCAAACATCTTCCTAGCAGCAACCGCAGCAATCCCTGTCCATGGTGCTTACCACAGCAAGGTGGGGCAGGGGCCGCAGCATCTGCATTGCACAGCAGGGACCTGGAATGGCAGTGAGTGGAGCGCTGGCCCCAGGTCTTTAAAGCCAGGCTGCCTGGGGTTGTATGGAACCCTGAGAATGAATACAATCTTATATCATTTGACTTTGGAAGCAATTTGGAATCTGTGAAGATGAGGTAAACAATGGGTAAAGCGAGGAGCCTAGGCTTGGAATCCTCTGGAATTGTCTTCAGCAAAGTCTCAATGGTGAGGTGAGACACTACCAGAAACCCTTGCCACCTTTCTTCTTCAGATGAAAATGAGACTGCAGCATGGTCTTCTGCAGGGATCAATAATCATCAACCAGTCTGGAGAACATCTTTCCTTTTAATGGGTGAAACAATAATTAGACTCATTGGAATTACCGTGTCTAAGACTTTCAAAGTTTACGACCAGAAGGTTGCTGCTTCTCTGTGGTGCGGCTGGTGAGATGCACTGGAACTAGCTCATCCTTCAGTATCTGCATCGCTGGGTTTGGATGAAGCCAAAGAATGCCAATGGAAGTTCACTGTCTAGTTGAACAAGCTGTGAGCGGACACTATTAGCTTCTCCCTCATCAGGGTACTGAAAGAACTTATGCCTGGCTGTCGTATTTTACAAAAGCTGCAGAAGTCCTCCTCTTTGACAAATAAAATCAAAACTAAATGAATTCAAACGCTATTTGAGGAGATAAACATATTCTTCAAGAAAACCAAACTTAAAAACTGCTCAGCCGTTTCCACTGTCACATAGGAACAGACGTTATCATAAAACAAACAGTGAAGTGACTGGTGTGTGTAATTCTGTGTTCACATGCTTAAGACATCAGAAGCGCTTCATATGCTAAGGAGCATGTTCTTTTTAACTGTGGAAGAACTAGAAGCTGTGAGCTAACATATAGCTAGAATAGCACAAATAAAGGAAAAATATATCAGAGCTGATACACAAATGTCAGTAAATAAACCAAAATCTTACCCCGGAATCCAGCCAGTAGCTTCTGTTATGTGTGTCTGCGTCACCATCGTTGGAGCTGGGTTATATGGACTCCCAATCAGAACACCCCCTGAATTAGTCAGTCTTTGTGATGTGCTTATTATCTACGAAATTTAGAAATTAAAAAAATAATAATAAAATAACAACAACAAAAAGCACATCATTTTTTTGATAAAACAGACCAGAATTCATATGAAGGATGTACCAGATGTAAACCATAGTTGAAAATAAAATACACAGAAGAGGTGTCATTAGATCTTCACACAGGACAGTAATTACAATACTGGTAATTGTAATCTTCTGCTTATTGTATCTTATTACTGTATTACTCGTATGAACAAGAACTAGACAAATAGCAATAATTACCAGGTAGAGCAGATAGGATTTGTACCTATATGCATCTAATTGTTTCTTCCAGAGTGCATCTAGGTAACTTCCTGATTACTGAATCAGAAAAGCCTCATTCCCAATGGGTTTTTCTCTTTTAATCATCCACATTTGGTACCAAAGATAATCTGCGATCCTTCTCAATCATTCCTTGCAGTTCACAGCATTCACAAGATCTCCAGGCCTTCTAGCAAGCTAATAGCACAAGCCTGTATCTATTAAATTACAAGTGAAGTCTATACTGTAGATAAAGAATTTATAATATGTTGATTCAAAGCTGTTGAAATTTAATGCACAACGGTTGTTACCAGTGAACACTTGCTCTCAACTCCTAATTCACATCTAAGTTAATTCTTTAACATAGCTCACCAGTAGAATTTAGACAGTATTTAAAAATGGGACGGAATTATTAGTTAATCTTTGAAGTAAATATGTTAAATTCCTTTTATTCCAGTACGGCATGATTTATACAAAAGCTTCTTGGAGAATGCTTTTTACTCATGTAACTTATGCTTAAACCTTATTTTATTTCATTTCATTTTTAGTGATATTTTGAGAAACAAATGTGTTAGACTTAGTCCTTTCCTTTACTTCTTCAGCACGCATGTAAGTAGTATATGGCAGATAGTTTATTTGCTGTCCGTTACTATTGTTTAAGCAATTAGAAAAAATATTATCTGAAGAATTTCCAGCTTCTTTAATTCACTAAGCAGTACTTCATATCCCACCTACCACCAAACTGTGATTACATTTATGTATTTTTTTTTTTTAATCCTGAAGAAACAAATTTATCTATCTTATTTATCCTTTATCTTATGGTTAGGTGAATAGCTTGACAGCGAGAGGCAAGTGGATAGAGAAGTGAGCATATATGGCTCTGCCAGCATGTGGCAGCCACATGTCAGGGAGAAAAGATTGAAATATTTTGCATATGGAAATTGCTTTCATCACGTTTCATCCACCCATAGGTTTCACATTGCTCTACTCGTGTCTTTTAAATCCAAAACAAAATATATCATAAAATGAGTATTTTATGCCCAATGTCCTTATAATTTTGACAGTCAGTATAATAAATTGAGGTACAAAATCACGTTTGAGTATTTTAAATACAGACATGTCATTTCTCTTTCTATACCATGGTGCCATCTGGTGGAAATATAGACATTTATATAACATTTTTTCTCTCTCCACCTGAAAATACCAAGAGCTTGCCCAAAGTGAGATCCCAACAGGATTAATGTCAATGGAAAAGTAGCAAGCGAAGAATCTTACAAGTTTAAGAAGTAACCTTACCAGAAATAGTCATTTTCCTTCAGGTACCTTTAAGTTAGAATTAAAGTACTTCTTCTCATAATACTCTGAAGAGGTATCTCTAACCAGAGAGCACTGACTGATGACAATACGTCTAGTACTGATATTCACTGCTGTTGTTGGCTTTGCTGTACAGAAATCTGGATATGTGCAGCCGTACCCCTGCACCCAAACCTTTTCCATTTTCCTGCAATCCATCAGACATTCAAATGCTGGACTGGCTGTCACCAACCAGTGACAGAATTTGTACCAGAAATACTGAAGTGGAGCTTGTAAGTGACCACTTGTGGCTGTACCGCAGAGAACAGCATCACAGAACAGAGTCAGAGCAGGTAAGATTTTCAGATCTAACTTCGTAAAGAATGGAAGGAAAACATAGCATTCTTTCAGCAAGACAAGAGTGTGAAATAAAATAAGAAGTCTCTCTCATACCATGCAGTAACTTATGCCCCTTCCACCTGCTACAGAACCTAACCTGTAACTAAGGGTGATTTTAGAAAACCAGTGCCTAGAGCAGAAAGGGGTAATAAGTGGGAACTCCATTAACGGACTGCTTTCCCCTATCGTTGGCAATTATTTATTGCACTCCAAATATTTAGAGTATCATTAACATTCTTAGTAATTTTTTTTCCTTAATATGCTTTTGACTAATAGTTAAAATGTCAGCTGGTGAAGCTGTTTCAATTTCCAGTCAGAGCCAGAAAGAAAACAGGAGCAGTAATCCTGGCATGCCCAGCTTGCTGCATCTATATGTCATCACCTTCCCATCCACACAGGATACTTCAGGCTGCTCAGCAGCCTTTGCAGCTGAGGCTGCAAGTTCCTAGCAAGGCTCACATCTTCACTTTTTTTCCATATCCCCATATTACATAAATGGGAAGTTATGTGTTACACAAGCTCACATTGCTGTCATTGCAAAACTTACCATTTGGGGTCCAACATTCACATTGATTGGTCCTAAGGTTTTTGGCAATATCTTTGTTGGGGAGTTGGTACTGGAAACTGGTAATGTGATTACTGAAATATTACCTAAAAAATAAGACAATAAAAAGACATTTTTCAGTGACTTCCTTTGTGACCTACAAAAAACACTTTGGCAAATTCTCACATCATTTTTACATTTTGGAATCATTCCAAAATTCCAAAACTGCAAAGCTTCTCTAATTTACCTTTAAAATTCTTCTTCTCGCTTAAGATGAAGAGCACACAGCCCACCACAAACTTCAGCTTTAAAACTCATGGGTGTACTTCTAGACTCAGAATATCCTGAGTTGGAAAGGACCCATAAGGATGACAGTGTCCAAATCATGAAATATATTTATTAATTCTACTTACAATCACAAGCATAAGCACGAAGTATGTATCCATATGTCTTCATAGCTTTAACTGCTCCTAATCTGACTATGCTGAAGTATTCTAAAACATCAGCAAAGTAAGCGTATCTGTGTCACTGTAAAGAGGGAGTAAATGACACCTTTGCAAATTACCTGAAGTAACTGCAGGTGGCTGGATGCCAGGGTGAAGCCAACCACTCCCTCTCCAACCCAGCATGTTTTCATCCCGAGATGTTTATCACCTCTGTGATCCTGCACTGCTTACAGATCTGACCCATCCTGCCTTCATATGAAGAAGCACAGCTGTACGCTGAGTACCTCACAAATGCTGCTGCTGCTCCTCTCTTCCAAACTCTACCTTTTAATCTTGATTGCTCAGACTTAATGTCTTAATCAGAACTGTCATGCAGCACTACCATTACCCCACAAATACTCCAAGTGTTGTACACAAGCCACTCAAAATGGTGAAAACACTTATTTATCTTTGGACATCGTGGCAGTAGCAGCTCCTATCTGTCTGACAGCTCCAAAGCAAGAGAGCTTCGAATCAAACACCCACCTCCCTGCGTTCTTATGCACAGCCTCATTCAAAATCAAGTGTTAGAGTGGTGGGTCTGGAGGCAGAATGAAATACAAGGAAGAGCTGCCAAGATGCCAGCTTGGGTCTAGTTGAGGTCATGAGCCGTAAGGGCAAAGACTGACTCCTGAAGAGCTCCTTAGGCTCTCTGGCACTAGCAGACAGAAACTAAAGGCGTCCGAGGTGATGAGTTCCTTCAGCACAGCACAGATACCAGTCCTTGCCACTGCCCGGCCCTCCTCCTGCTACAGGGGTTGGCAAACATTCAGCTTAGCCCAGATGACATCTCTGTTACCCATGTCTTTTCTCATACTGCTTGTCCACCTCCACTGCCCACTATTTTCTTTGCATTTAATCCTGATCTGTGTTTTGTTGTTGTTGCTGTTGTTTTTAGTACAGCTACGTTCTACCATGAAAAAAAAAATCATAAATTCAGCAGTGTAACAGCTGTGTAATACAAAGCAGAAACAACCCAAGAGAGGAAAAAAGTACTTAGAAAAGGATGTTCTGTATCTATGGCACAGAAATAAAAAGGACACAACTATACTTAAATTCTCGCCTTTATAAAAAATGAACAGAGATAACAGAATTGTTCACAATGAGATGAGGATGTTCTAATGTTCTGTGCAAATTCCTCTGGCACCCGGAGTAACGCTACTACTAAGTATTGCTTTTCCAAAAGGCAGATCTGTATCCGAGGACGCCTAACTCAGCCAGAAGAAAACAAATAACAAAGCACACACTTGCAAACTAAAACCCCAGAGTAAATCTTTGCTCCAATATGAAATACCTTTTGTGAGGTCGTGATGAGGTACAGAGCAGTTCACAGCTTCCACACACCCTGTTCATATACTGCGCTCAAAAAGTTCTCTAAACTGACCAGGTACTTGTCACTTTTCACTTTTGCTGCAGGTTTTTGCTGAGGATGTGTTAAGTTGTGCCTGCACACTCTCATCAAAACCCATCTCATGGCAGCGTGTTGCTGTCAGTGGCACTGCTGCTCACCTTGCAGGCACTGCTGCACCTGAACATTTCCACACCTTTTTCTCCAAGATGAGCTCTCATGCTATTTCTCCTTTTTTTCTTCCCACAGAATGATTTCTTTGGCACCTCTGATAAAGTCACGTGCTAAAGGCACAGTACCATTTTGAAATGTTGGCAATTAGCCTCAAGTTCTCTCTCTTATCGTTGGGCTACATCACACAGTCATCTCCAGCACCATTTCTGGGCCTGCAGAGGACTGCAACATGTAAAATTTCAAAATGCAAGACTGAAACGTGACAGATTTACTGCACTGTGCAATTAGCACTGCTGGTGTACGGTTACATTTACACTTCCACTCACTGTCCTCTAAATCAATCAGTGTGTACATGGTTTGTGTTTCTCAGCACGTGGCTTGTAGGTTGTAACCCACTTGCACTGTCAGTAGTTTTTAATGTACGTGCATGTACGCACACAATTCCATGTACTGCCCACACACAGTCTGAAAATTGTAGCTTAATAATTGAGATCTACAGGCAATGCTACACACAACCACCAGATGTACTGTAGCAAGCCTGGAAAAAAATACTGGTTAACAGTTAATAGATTTTCATTTGTGAGACCACCTAAATAAACGTACACGGCCACAGCAGCGTTAGTAAATACAAGGGCCGTCCGAATAAATTCGTCTTGGTTTTACACAGACAGTCGCTTAAATATGAAGTACATACAAGAGCCTTTCCGGCTACAGTTAGTAACAGAGATCTTACTTCTTCTTACTTCTTTTAATACCTACACAGACACGATGGGACCAGTCTCTTTCTATAAGTGAGGCCCCCTAAGCCACCATGGACAGACAGACAGAACAACCAACTTTTGCACAGTAAGAGCACTCATTCTGCATCTTTCTCAGTGGCTGAAAAAAAATGGTAAAGAAAAAGTTTAATTAATTATCAATAAAATATCCCTTCTCCTCTGTGTTTTTTTTTCCCCAAAAGAGTATAACAGTCCATATACTCATGTGACTCGCATCAGTATGTAAAATATTTTAAAATGCTACAAATATTTAACAGTGGCAATGCATTTTCATTTCTTCTCATGGAAAAAGTTAATGCATCTCCAAATACATCAATCACATCAGCAGCCCAACCTGACAAAGCACGTTTGGCAGCGGCTATCCCCAGCCTCACTCCTCCTACTCTGCACACAGTGGTGCAGCTGCTGAGCCCAGCCCAGCCCTGGCACCGCAGCAGCCCGGCTCCGTGGGACGCAGCTGCCGCAGAGATGTGGAGCCACTGCAGTGAGAACGTCACCACCAGCTGCAAGCAGTCAATTCAGCCACAGCAAGAGAGCTGGCACTGCCTAGGACAAATACCTGTGTTTCACACCAAAGTTTTGAGGTTACTTCACCTCTTCTTGCTGAAGATCTGGTAACTTCTAAAGTTTTGAAGGCAAGCTAGCATTACAAAACAGCAAGCATCAACAGGAACAATCTCTTCAAGTCTTACTTACGAATGTGTAGAAAAACTAAAAAAAAAAAAAAACAACAAAAAAAAACACCCTAAAAAAAAAAAAGTCATGCTGTTTGCAAATCATTTTAAAAAAGCCACAAAAGATTTCTGTATTCAACCTGAAGGAGAAATAACTCCAATCAAATTATACATACTTTATCATCTAGCAGCTGTGAAGGCTTTAAACATGATCAACGTCCATGTAAACACCAAGTCTTAATAATGCCCTTCATACAGCGACTAAAAAGGGAGCACCAATTCACTGCGAAGGAGCAGTGCATACAGTGGTAAGCTGAGCACAATGCCACCCATCAGCTTCCTAGTCACGGTAATCTTACAGCATGGACGGAAATGGTCAGCATAGATGGATCAAACTCGAATGATTTGTATAATAATACTCAGTTCTTACATCATTTTTCTCAGCAGTACAAAGCACAAAAGAGGTCGGTGTCGTTATTCCCATTTTACCTATGGAAAACTGAGCACATGGGAAAGAAACCGAGTTAGAACTCCCATAGAGAGGCTTTAAATGCGGTACATTTAACACCACCACAAACCGAGCACGCTTGCTGCTGAAGCAAATTCAAGATAAAAATCTGTCAGCAAACACACGTACGATTCTCTTAGAACACAAACACTTTGCTTCTACACGTTATTTTTCCATCACTCAGTCACCACTATTACTGTTTATTCTGGAGAAAAAATAGTGTCGCTATTCTTTCATACTTAGAAAAACATAAATACGTAACTATTATGCTTCCTGGCCTGTGCAAAATGTTGTTATTTGCACGCACACGCAAATTAAATTCAGATGAACTCAGGCAGTCACGGAACAGTGTTGTTCATGCGCATGTACACGTATGCTCACATCACACACTAATGAATCATCCCACAAGGCTTTTACATTTTCACACTGCATTCTAAATAGCATAACTACACAGAGACAACATCCAATCCTGGAAAAACAAGGAGCTAAAGAGGTCTCAGCAAATTTCCTGTTTAAGTCTGTTAGCTTATTTGCAAAGATCATCAGAAACAATGTGCATCTTTGCGTCTATACAGTCTGTCCCAGCCAGTCTGAAGGAAACCACTGCTAATGGGAAACACAGATCCACCAGCTGGAGTCACACGCAAAGCACCCGTCAACAAAGAGAGACTGGAATTTTTAGACAAAACGCGAGAAGAATTTTGGTAATTTGGATTCCACATTCAAAGCTCAGAAACAAATATCCATTACTTGTTTACTACCTGGAGACGTTCTGACATTCTGAAGTGCACCAATAAAGAGTGCTTTTAAAGAATATTGCCTGTGGTCTGACAGCAAAAGCAGAGAGAAAAGTTCACAGTTATGACATACGGCAATTCTGCTATAATGCATCTGGTGTTTCCATAGGCTCCTCTATTAAACTGAAAAAGATCTCCAAGACCAGGAAGACGAGGGCACAATATTATGAAAGCACACAGAAAACCTCAGTATTAATTTTCATATGTTCTTTCAGTACGTTTCTTCATTTGTTTATTGCACGCACATTCTAAGCTATAAACATAACTTGGAAAATTCCATAGCCTTCAGGGGCACAAACATTTCTAGAAATGTATAAAACCAAAGAGGTATGCAGAAAAGAAAAAAAACAAAAAATATTTTAAGAAAAAAAAGAAAAAAGGTCAGACAGCACTCCATCCAGCGATATACTGACCAGCACGTTCTCAGTCTTTTACTGTTCAATTTCAAACTGATTTATGGGAGTTAACAGTTGTACTGATCTCAAAATACCACGTGTAGGCCTGCTGATAACCAGCTCTGTTGCCTTGGACATCTGAGCACATCTCTTTAAGCACACAGTGATCTCCCCAGGGCTTGTCAGGCCTCGTGCTGGCAGCCCCAGAGGCGCTGGTGAGACACGCAGCAGCACCACGAGAATGCATTTAAGCAGCCTCATCACCAATACCCATTCCTGTCCCAGGCCAGCACAGCCACGTGTATGGGTATGCAGTGAATGTGCCTTTTTTTTTTTTCCCCTTTCTCAATATGGGGAAAAAGGGTATTTCTGCACTGAATTTGTTCCCCAGTCCAGCAAACCACTGAGCCACCTACAAAGCTGTGCTGCCATGGAGCAAAGGGTGACATGTAGAAGCAGCTGAGATTACCCAGGCATGACTTTAACTGGCACTGTTCCCACAGAAAATCTCTACAAAAACAAGAGATTAAATCACAAGAGGCAGGAAATCAGTAATATGTAATTATATCTAGAAAAAAAACACAATCACACCGTAAGAAAGCTGTCATATTGCTTCCACTATAGCAGCATGACCATAAGGCAGCACCCTAGAACCCCAGTCCTACAAGATGATTTCTACAGAACCACCTGAAACACACGAGTAAGGCGTTTGGTGCTCACAATTAGAAAAGAACAGACTCTGGGTTGAAAATCTTATTTCCTTGGAATGGATTACAGGATCAGGACTCAGGAAGACTAGGGACTGCATGAAGAAAGATTTATTTTATTGAAATTAATGGTATTCATTGCAAAGCTGTATTAAAAGTTAAGATTCCCTCTCAAAGCAATTTAGATTGCAGTTTGATCCAATTCAGTGACCCTCTCCCATGGAACGTGTTACAAGACGCGTGGTGTAGAGCCAGACTCCCTTCTACTTCCACAGCAATGAAAGTATCACGTAAATGCACAGAGCTTAAGAATAAAGTCAAAGAAAAAGTAATAAGTACAGTGGGATTCACCAAAATTGTGTTAGTTTACATTGTGTATTTGAAGATGAGAATCACTCATAGTCAATGAGCTGAAAACCACTGCTTCCTTCCTGCACATCCCATTAACCAATGACTGTCAGCTGGTGCTCACAGACATAAATGGATCCATCGCCAGCGTCTTCACTCCGGTTCAGACACACTGGGTCAGCCAGTAGATTGTGCTGAGGAGGCAAACAGAACTATTGGCTGTGAAGTTGTGCATATGGCCTCAAGTTGCCCCAGGGGAGATTTAGGCTGGACATTAGGAAATTCTACTTTTCTGAAAGAGTGGTCAGGCGCTGGAATGGGCTGCCCAGGGAGGTGGTTGAGTCACCGTCCCTGGAGGTGTTCAAGAAACGTTTAGATATAGCGTTGAGAGACATGCTTTAGTGGGGTTATTGGTGGTAGGTGGATGGTTGGGCTGGATGATCTTGTAGGTCTTTTCCAACCTAGCTGATTCTATGATTCTTAGTAATCTCATCTTTTACATGCAAAGGCGTTCCACACGAAAGATAACAAAATATAATTCAAATAACTTTTATAACATTTTTGACAGACACAAATTCAGAGTTCTTTAATTTTCAGGACATTAGTTACTAGAAATTAATCTTGTTCTCTAGGTTGATTATCTGTGGATATAACTGATGTGATTTAATGTTGGGTATATCCCTTACCTGCAGGTCACATCTGTCAGGTACTTTTAAAATAAGCTCAAAAGATGTCAAAGCTAGATCCTAGAAACAGTGCAATTAAAAATACAGCCTAACAAATGCAAGGCAGTACTTCCTAGTCATATTTCTACTTGTATCACATGTATTACCTCCTCATTCCTACCAGCAGCTGTGAGTTATGAATTCAACAACCTGCTTACAGAAGAGACATCTGGATCTTCTTCTGAACCAAATTCTCATTGGGAGTTTTCTGCTGTGAAGTTTGGGGGAAAAAAAACTTTCTCCCAAAGCCAAGCCTTGATGGTTGCTCCTTTTCCTAGTCATTTCACAGTTGTTTTTGTACTCATCAGATCTCGACTTCTAAAGTTTACGAAAAATAAAATAAAAAGCCCACGGTAACTATTCTTAGTAAAATAAGCAAAGTTACAAAACCCTGCACACAACCCCAGCTGAGGCTGGCAGACCTCTGGAGCTCGCTCACCTGCTCGGGCCCCTGCTGCAGGGGCCATCTGCAGCCGCCTGCCCCGGCAGCTTCGCAGCACCTCCCAGGAGGCCCACAGTCTCCGGTCCCCGTGCCAGTGCTCTGGCACCCACGCAGCACAGAAGCACATCCTGGCGCTCAGAGGGAACGTGCTGTGTGTCAGTTTGTGCCCTGCGCCTCTTCTCCTGGCGCTGGGCACCGCTGACAGAGCCTGGCTCTTTGCACCCTCCTCTCAAAACAGGCATACGCACGGGTACGATGCCGCCGCTCCTGCCATGACCTATTGCTGGCTCGGTCAGCTCGGGCCCAGCAGCACCCCAGGGCCCTTCCCACAGAGCTGCCTCCAGTCTGCCCAGGCCCCTCGGCCGGCAGCGTGGGCTGTCATGCTCTGGCTGCAGGGCTCTGTGCACACCTCAGCGAGACACCTCTGCAGCTCCGGTGCTCAGCACCCTGAGCAGGCGTGGGGCTCCTTAATCTGCAGCTGAGCCCTCACAGGCCTGCACATGAAGCGGGCTCAGGGACGAGCGACCAAGCCGTAAGCTTCAGACTGTGCCACAGAGCAATTCAGCGCGGCAACAATCAGCGCCTGCTGCAGGATTCAGACAATCTTCTTACCACTGGTATATTGTTTTGCTGTAGCCCTTTAACACTGTTTAAAACACTTGTTTATTTTTTATTTATTTTTTTCTTTCCAAAAAAGTAAGCTGCTAGTCACAAAGGAAAAAAGCACAACGCAGAAAGAAGTGCTGCATACAGAAGTCCTATCCTGAGGCTGTGAAGCAGGATTCCTCTTCCAGACCTGCACTCTGATGCGTAAGGTTGGCCGGGGAGATACAGAGCAAGGTTTTACAAACAGGATGCAGAGTCCAGCCAGGAAGCTGTCAATGGCAAGTCCCAGCAGACTCCCTAGGAATTACTTTTCTCTAATTTCTCACTAAACAAAAGCAAACACCACTCTGAGTTAATGCTCCACAAGGACTCAGATACTTCAAGGCATGCCTGGGAAATAAAATCTAGTTTTCTTCAGAATGCAGCAGCGAGTCTTTTACAAGGATTACATATTTGGATTTACATGCTTTAATCTGCAGTCACCACATTAAAAGTATCCAAACCCACTGTAAATCTCAACTGCGTTTAGATACGCCTAAACTATAACAGAAATTCTTTTTCCCCAGATATCGTCTATACAGGATTAAAAACTACAGAAAATACCCTAAAAAGCCTGATTTGAAAAAGCTAAAGCAAGATCACCACAGTATTCAATAAGCACAGGAAGCAAGCAAGGAGTAGGAAAATGGAACCCCCAAATAAAACAAACAACCTGCCAACCTATTTGGGAACAGTAAATGAAATTTAAAAATCAGCAGAAGTGACACAGCGCTACTTTCAGACTTGCTTGTTAAACTGCAGTACCTAAGCAGTGTCGGTGTTAATTTCTCGTAAAACAGAACAAACCTGGAAAATATCAAGAGGTAACAGTGTGAAGGCACTACAGATCAGCACAGGGAAGACAAATGGAGCCCAATCAAACATGGGAACAGCAGGGGCAGAATTACCGTTTCAAGTTGTTGGGAGGGCCTGATGCTTTCTAGAGCATGCCTTACTTGAACAAATGGCATCTGATGCGATTGTGGTTGCCAAACCACTCTCCATCCTATTTGAAAAACTATGGCTGTCATGCAAAGACCCTGGTGACTGGAAAAAGAGAAACATCACTCTCATACTGAAGAAAGGGGAAAGGAAGACCCAGGCAACTACAGGCTGGGGAGCCTCACGTCTATGCCTGGGATCACGGAGTGGATCCTCCTGGAAGAGATGTTAAGGTTCATGCGAGATGAGGTGATCTGAGACAGCCAGCATGGCTTCACCAAGGGCAGACTGTGCCTGACCTATGTGGTGGCCTTCTACGATGAAGTGATGGCATCGGTGGACAAAGGAAGTGCAACTGATGTCACCCACCTGGACTTCTGCAAGGCCTTTAACATGGTCCCAAACCACATCCTTATCTCTAAACTGGAGGGATGTGGATTTGAAGGCTGGACTATTTGGTGGATAAATAATTGGTTGGATGGTTGCAGCCAGAACGTTGTTGTCAATGGTTCCCAGGTGGGATCATTGTCTGGGTGGAGGCCAGTGACAAGCGGCAACCCCTAGGGATCTGTCCTGGGACCGGTGCTCTTCAACATCCGGAATGATGCTGAAGATACAGTACTGATCAATGATACAGACACAGTGGGATTGAGTGCATCCTCAGCAAGTTTGCTGCTGACACTAAGCTAAGTGGTGCAGTTGACACAAAAGAAGGGAAGGATGCCATCCATAGGGACCTGGACATGGTTGAAAAGTAGGCTACATGAGAACCTAGTGAGATTTAACAAGGCTAAGTGCAAGGTGTTGCACTTGGGTTGGGGCAATCTCAGGTATGTGTACAGACTGAGAGAAGAACTTACTGAGCAGCACTATGGAGAAGGACTTGGGGGTCCTGATGGTTGAAAAGCTGGACACGAGCCAGCAGCATGCACCCTGGAAGGCCAGCAGTATCCTGGGCTACATCTTCAGAGGAGCGAGCAGCAGGGAGAGAGAGGTGATTGCCCCCCTCTACTCTGCCCTTGTGAGCCCCCACCTGGACTACGGTGTCCAGGTCTGGGGCCCCTAGTACCGGAGGGATGTGGAGCTGCTGGAACAGCTCCAGAGGTGGGCCACGAAGATTATCAAAGGGCTGGAGCACTTCTCCTTTGAGGACAGGTTGAGGGAATTGGACTTGTTTAGCTTTGAGAAGAGAAAGCTCCCGGGAGACCTCACTGCAGTCCTTCTACTGCTTTGAAGGGAGCTTACAAGCTGGAGGGGGATCCACTTTTTACACAGTCTGTAAAGGGGGGAAAGGCTTTGAACTAGGAGGGGAGATTTAGGTTAGATGTTAGGAAGAAATTTTTTAGTCAGAGGGTGGTGGGGTGCTGGAACAGGTTGCCCAGAGGGGTTGTGGATGTCCCATCTCTGGAGGCAGTTGGATGGGGCCCCGGGCAGCCTGATCTGGTCGGAGGCAACCAGCCCAGGGCAGGGGGTTGGAGCTAGATGATCTTTAAGGTCCCCTCCACCCTAAGCCATTCTATGATATGATTCTATGATCTCTCTTTTACTTTGGAACACATCATAAGCCCATCTCATTTCAGCCTAAGACCACGGTGAAGGCATACCATGAGCAGCAGTAGCTGTAATATCTCAGCAGAGACGCCAGTGGTTTTTAATTGTGCCTCAAGGTAAAGTAAATAAGTACAGAAAATAATATTAGTGCGTAACATTTTTGAAAATACACAAGAGCAGAGGTAAACAATATATTGACCACCCCACGAGCAAAATATAATAAAGACTAGGACCAGTAAGACTGAGGTACTACTACTAACAGTAATGTCCTATGCTTTATAAAGTTATTCAGTTCAATTACTCTCTGGACAAATCAATTGCTTGCTTCAGGAATTGCTTGAAGATATTGCACTTTAGTCTTTTCCTGGTCTCATGACACAATAATCAAAAACCAGTGAAACAAGAAGGGTAATTATCTTGCCAGTGTCTAACAAATACTTCTCAAAGATCTAAAATCAGCTTGTAATGTTCTGCATAGTTTAGAAAATGAGAAAGCTATTGTAGGAAGAGCCAAAAATCCTTCTAGCTAGCGCATACATTTCTTTATTGCAGTACATAACAGCAAACAACATTTACTGTAAAAGATTGACTGAGGAGTTTCGTAAATTGTAAATCCTCAGCTCTTCTAGTACCTTAGAGGAGTCGCAGTTGTATCTTATCAGAATCATACAGCTGTTCTGACTGCCAGCACAGTGGTCACAAGTGATTCACCAAGAATGTAAGATGAAATTGGACAGCACAAAACTATTATTTTAAGCTGTCCAGCCACTTATAAAAGTCTAGCAACAACTTTCACTCCTGTTTGGGAAGATGACTACAATAGAGTCTGGGAATTCTAGGGTGGGAAATCAGGAAATTCATTACATTACTCACAATCAAGAAAAGGAACCAGAAGGCTTATTTGACACTTTAATTCCTTTACTACTATCCCTATTCTACCTCCGTAAACTTCGAAGCCAGAAACACTTGATGTCTGTAACACATCAGATCTACCAGTGTGGCTGCAGGAAGTATATTTTGAAAAACTAAATTCTGAGCCTCCCAAAACAACTCTTAATGTGCTGTGAAATCAGCGGTAATATTCATTTAGTAAACAGAAGAGAGAAATAAATCTTAATGTATGCTTCTCTACTACATATGCAAGTAGAATTCTCTTACCTTTTGTTGGACTCTGGTTCTGATCTATAAATCCTTTCAAGTCTCCATTTGTGGAAGTCACACCAACCTGAACAAAACATTTTTCAAGTCTTAAAATATGACAGACCTTTCCACATTTTCCAGTATGCAACTAACAGTATTATGAAAGTTATCTGCTCTGCATTGCTGAAACAGCATAATCCTACGGCTCGCAGAGCCTAATAGGAGCATGATATGTGAAGCAAGGTTTCAAGACATTGACTGCGTATACATGAAGACATTAACTAAATTTTTAATTAAGTTCTTAACTAAAAAAAACCAAGTCCCGGTATATTCTCACACTGTACTATACACGGCCCAAGAAGCACATTTTGACAATCACTCTCTGAGTCACGGTCCCCTCCAAGTCTTACGGAGCAGCTGCCACCAACAACACCGCACGGCCCATAGGTTTGAGGAGATGCGACAACTGATGTATTTTATATGCATCTCCTGGTCTTCAGAGATAATTTACACTGAGAGTAAATTATTGGAGACACTTAAAATCATATTCAGAATGGTGTATCTCTGATGTTGGCACGTACACAAGGCACAGAAAGGTGGAGTTTGTTTAGAAAGACACAAGATCACCACTCCTGGACAGGGAGGGAAGAGACGGAAAGTCCCTAAGTCCCAGGTAGCACGCGATGCGCCCAGCAGCAGCAAGTAGCAATGCAGCACTCAGCAGTTTCAGAGCATCGCACCTGTAGCACCTTAGTGAACAAAGCATTTTGGTTTTTGGTTTGCTTCCAAGACGGAAGCTGCGATAAGCACCGAGTGACTGAACTCCTTTGGAACCTACTTAGAACCAGAGCACGATTCCTCCAGCAGGCAATTACGGAAACTACCACAAAATCTTTTTAAAAACACTATAAAATGTGAGCACTTTGGTAAATGACTAGGACAAAATGGTCAGGTATCCAAGTTGAGCAAAAACTATTATGCTATCAGGGATCAAGCACTGGCTTTATTTTACAGATGTATGCAGTAAAAATAGGACATCTGCTAGGGGCACTTGTGGAATTTTAATCATATCTAATTAGAGAACTGTTTGGTTGCACACAAATCAAATGGCAATAACAAAACACTAAATTAAACTACACACGAAACAAAAATACCTTTAAGAAGCATTCAGCCACAGCATTCAGCCAGAGCTTGCATTTGGCAGGCATGTTTTGAAGGGGAAGATCTGTCCCCAGCATTGACAGTTCTCAAAGTCTTGCTAAGATCTTTCCACCATCAGGAGCAACGCATGAACCTTAACTGTTGCTCCACTATCCCCGCCACAAAACACTGCCTAAATTAGCCCTGTAAACAAAAAAACCCTTTGAGATGTCCAATATCGTTCGCAGTTTATAGCAAAAGCTGTTGGTATCAGACCCGTCCCTAGGCAGGCATCTGAGAGCTCTCTGGCGCTCCTCCGCCAGGTGGCAGCGGCACCGCGGCAGGGCAGGGGCTGGGCAGGGATATGCGCCGTGCACGGATAGGCGCCGTGCCTCCGCCTGCCCGGGGACAGGCAGCGCCCGCAAGCAGCCACCCCCTCTGCCCCGTGAGGGACTGCGGTGACTGCTCCTGCGGGAGGGTCACGGCGAGCCCTCATCCTGACAACGCGTTCCCGAGGGGATCTTTGAAACCGGGGCTGAGAAGCTCAGTGACGCGCACGGCCTCGGAAGGACGTCCCGACCGCAAAGCCACCACGAAGAGCCCACCCGCTCCGATCACACTAGTGCCTACGCACGGGGAATAACAGAATCGGCTTCTCCATAGGCGTCCTGCCTCTGAGAGGAGGAGAAAAACGCAAATAGGGAGAATTTTAAATCAGAGCTTTGCTGAAGGAACAGGGCCTGCATACCAAGTGCTACATACAAGGATTCCCAAGAACATCTTCAAAGGCAGAGCTGCCATTTGCTCACCACTGAACATTCAGCTCGGGATTTACAGCTGTACATTCCCCATCATCTCCCAGCGTGCTCCAGCAAAGCGCTGACGATGACACACCTACGTGCTGCCAGCCCAGTGAGACTCTCCAGCAGTTATTAAAATTCAAATATTTACACTGCATCCTCTGGAACATTTAGATGATTTAATGCGTACAGTACTTAAGGAAATGTTGGTCAAAATCAAAGTACTTGAGCTTCTTTTCTTTTCTTTCTTTTTTTTTTTTGTCTTGTGCTTCTGCGATCCAAAGAACGTAACGTTTCAGTTTGCACAGAGAACGCCTCTGTCACGATGCTGGTCCTGCTAACAGTGGTACAGAGCACCCAGTGAATGCACATGCTTCTCCCAGTTTTATAATCTAAGTTTAGAAGAGCCTGAAAACAAATTTGAATTTCCTGAGAGCTTAAATGAGAAGTGACAAATCCAAAAGAGCGTTTCTCTCATGAGGAATTACCATAACTAAGCCCCTCCTCAAAAAAAACCAACGAAGTTTGATGCAATATTACGCTACTACTGCAGGATGAGAACTCTATAGTGGTTCATTTTGATGTTAGTGAGGTCCCAGGTCACGCTGTCATCTGCACTTCTGTAACAGCCACTGCTTTGGGGCATCTTTTAGTATAACCATCAAAGTATGAGCGATCTATATCCTGGCAAACTCACACAAACTGCTTGTAGATTTTAGATGTAATCCAAAACGGATTTTAAGGAAGAGGAAAAAATAAGTATGTAGGTTGCTCTGAAAGTAATGCTTCGTATGTATTTCTGTGGAAACCACACCAGATATAGCGCTATTTGGCAGAGCAAATTCTCAGCTACAAAACACTATTTTTCAGCGTAGTCACCACCATTAGCTGTTCCATGTGGATGTGCTGATCGAGACACGCTGCCTTCTGTGGTGTGACAGCTGCGCACGGAGGCCAGAACACGGCTTGTCATTCACACTGCTGTCACCGCTGCTAAAACACACCGCCCACCGCCTCACTGTGCTCACTCCCACTGCTTGGGCTCCATAAACGTTCAGCAGGCATCGATGAATGTCAATGGGCACCATTTTTCCACATGGAGGAATTCAATCCCACACCTTTGCTTCATACACACTTCCATGTCAGACACCATTCTGCCAGGCTGCCCCTCTGCTGCCATCTGTCACATGGCAACAAAACATAACAGCATATTGGTGGCAAGGTTCAGCCTCTGCTGCCGTACCACCAGCATCCACCTCTGACACTGTGGGCTAACAAAATAAAATAGGAGGCATTACTTTTGGAGCAGCCCTTGTTGTAAGTCGTGCTACAAATAACCCATTCTTACTGAGACCATATTTAAAGACTTAAGGCTAACGACTCAGCTTACACAGCTATCATTTATTACTTTTTGTGTGACTCATGATATTTCTGCTTTATAACGCTGTCCCGGTGTCTGGACTACTACGTATGGCAGGGGCTGGATTCCTGTTTCTATCTGCAACAAGATAAATCCAACCACAAAGTAAGACGAAGCGAGCACCTGGCAGGCCTTTGCATCCTATTAAATACTTTCTGCAATTTTTTTCTCCCCTTTCCTAGCAAGTGACCAAGAAGTTTCCAAACGGAGCTGAGAAACACACCAAAAAAAATCTCAGGAGTCCCAGATGAGGTAAACTTTTACAAGTTGCACTTCTAAGTTATCAGCCCTCTCCACTGCTTGACACACTTGCCAGTTACCAAGCTCCCCCTGCAATCCTTCCCTTCATACAAGAAATTCATTCTCCTATCAACCTGGTAAGTTTGTTTTCTTTGCCCTAGAATTATTCCAGATTCTAGCACACAGAAGTTGCTCATGGGTAGGGAATAACAGACTGGCTACTTTCATATTCCTGCAAGCCCTGACAGACTGATACATAGACAGACTGTAGCAGTTATCACTTAAAGAAACAACTCAGGACCTAAAAAGGGCTCTCTCATCATAAACTAGAAGAATACGTGCGTGGAATATCAGTACAGAACAGCCACTATTCTGTGTTTTAAAGGAGTTCCCAGTGTAAAACAGGCACTAAGGCTTTGTTTAAGGCTCTCTTAACCACTTCAGCAGCCAAACTATTCTCATTTTCTTCCACGCTGCTAATGTGAAAGGAGAACTCTTATGGCCATCTAACCGACCTCATCTGTGACAGACAATCACCTTCTGAGAAGCAATGACAAAACAACCCGCAAGTTCATTCATATAAATACAGATTAGGTAATCAAAACTAACAGTTCTTATTCAAATAACCTTCCTGAGGCATATTATTTATTTTGCTCTAAAAATAAGTTTCCTGCTGTTTCTGTTTTCCCCATTTCCCAATACTGTTTTAGTGCCTTCTTACCTGAAGGACAGATGGGAACGGAGGTATAAAATAGGTGAGAAGACGTGACATAAGAATAAAATAATTCATCTGGGTACACTGCTTACTGTAAGCATGTAAACATTTAATCTCCAAGAGAATCCAAAACTTTTATTCACCATTTTGTTATTCACTGATGATTTGGTTGGGATTCTTTTTGAAGAAATATTAAACTATCCATAAGCAATGTTCCACAAACAGATATTAGGAAGCATTCTGCATTTCCCTCAAGTGTGCACTGAGCCCAGCCTTGATAATTCTCCCATCAGGTACTCAAAGATTTAGAGAGGAAAATCAGTAACAAAGAATGTTATTCTCAACCTCTATATGCCTTCAGTCGTCTGAAAAGTTTTACTATGTTTGAAGCGCAAGCTCCCTTGGAGACAGAGTCGCTCAACCCTGGTCGTGCGTGTGAGATCACAAAGACATTTCAGCCTAAACTCGCTGTACTTTGTTGTCTCAGTGCATTAGGAGCACACACATCTCTAGCGTATCGTGTCCCAGATACGGGGCAGTGATTTTGGAACACAGAGGTGGCACTTTCTTGATGCGTACTTATTTGATGAGATACACACCCTTTACAAGTTTCCCCCAAGATGCCCAAATTCCAGTACTTTCAAGATCTCTTTCCTTGGTGCTTCAACAGAATGAAAAGAGATGGAGATACCTTTGCAGGTAAGCTCTGTCCAGAAATTATGTTTCACTTCAACTTCTGCACATCAGTAAAACATTTCAGACAGCGTAACAGACAAATATCAGCCTTACATTCAGAACAGATTTCAGGCTGCAGAAACCCAGAGATACAAGCTAAACCCTGCAGCTCTAAATTTCAGAAGCACTCCATGGCCTTCTAGTAGCAATACAATATTTGTGGGCTGATGCTGTTGGCCAGTGTGTGTAGTAATGAGTAACTGAGGTTAGGAAATCCTAAAAAAGTGCTACAAATAAAGACAGAAAGCATATGAGTACTCCTGTTTTTACACTTTTTTTTTTGGGTTGTTGTTGTTTGGTCGGTTTAGTTTGTCTGGCTTTTTTTTTTTCCCTTCAAATCCTTTGAACAAGTATATTTAACAAATATAAACGCTGGGTAAGCACAGTTCATTGCGGAAATTTTCATAGCACGCATACCAATAAAATGCTTACTCTATAAAGTAACTACAGACTTGAGTTCAAGTACCTAACAGCAAAAATATGATTCTCTACTCAGCACAAGGGGATGCTGCCCAGCCTGGAATGCTGTCAGAGGTTTTCAAAACTGAATCCCTGAGCAGCCCTGGACAAAGCCCCGAGAACCGCACTGTGCATGAAGGCGGCACGAGAACTAAGCAAGGCGCTGGAGTAGGTGGGCTCCTGAGCCTCCTTCCAGGGTATGAGACTGTACTGCAGAACAGCCCATGGATTTTATTGGCACTGCTATTTATCCTTAGACTACACTGAAGTAAAGGTCAAAACCACATACATCAGTAGGATTATCTATTTATACTACTGTTGAATATGGCCTATGAAATAAGTAATATACATCAATTTATCTTCTGAGTTGGTCGGCTTGAATCAAATAGTTAAGACATGTGAAAGCCCTTCCTGGAACTACAAAGCATATAAAATTATTAATAAAATGAACAGAAGAGAAATTTCCAAGACTGGAGAATTAATTTAACCAAGCTATGACCTTGACATCAATCAAAATATGCACAAAAGCTTGTGCCACTTCTGAACGATTGAACTGAAAGCCATCCCAACATTCCCTGCACTTTTATTCTGCGTACTTCCTTCTTAAGCCATGTTGGTTTCTAAGCCTGTTTAAATTTAATTAAACCACAGGATCTTTTACAAAAGGCAACAAATTGCTGAGGGCTCACAGTGATATTTGCTCACTGACCACCTCAATCAAAATTATTCTGTATACAAACTGCGTACCTCAAGAAGCACGGCAAATCAGGCCAAACATTAAGGTCAGGATGCTATCAGTTTTATAAGCGTCCTCAGAACTGGGGGCAGGGCAGTAAGAGACAGAGCTTCTGGACAACACACTACAGTCTAGCTAACGTGACAGATGAACAAACAGGAAAGTTCTGAGTCTTCTAGAAACCAGGAGTGTACAGACATCAGTAAATAAATATGTCTGCTCTTTTTACAGTATTGAGACTGGGACTCAGTAGGATTTTACTCTGGGGCTTCAACAAAATGAGAGGCTCTCTGATAAGTTTGCAACAATGTTAGTGGAAACAACAGCAGAAAGTATTGCCTTAATTACTAACCTGACCTATAACTGACTCAACTCTGCATCTTTAAGGAGCCTCCAACTAGTTTAAATGAATCAAAATACTGCAGAAGATGTTTGTAGTATGCAAAAATATTGTCCATTTAAGAAACCAAACACAAAGAGCTTCAAATTCTGAAAGTCAGAAGTGACTGGTAGCACATCGGTAGAAAACGGAATACGTGTTACAGAATTATCAACTTACATTTTTTGCCGTCATGTCAGAAGGTCTTGCTCTATATTCTGTAAAACCATAAGATATCCCTTCTCATCTTCACAGAATCTTTAAAATGAACACCCTGTAAGAAAGTAAATTAAAACATATGAGTTAAAATACATCCTCAGTTAGCTTTCTATCCGAACCCTGCATCTCCCAAGGACAGCTACATTTTGCACGTGTTTATTTTTAATAACACTAGTCACTACAATACAAAGTTCAGCATATATACTAGAAATTTACAACGCTTGAAATACTCAGAGATGTAATCTTAAATATGAGTCCTGATACATTATGGTGCTAGCAGAGCGCATCATACCATTACTAAAGTCTTGTAATTAAAGCCATGCAATCATTTACATCAATGCAGACTGTCCCCAAAAACTGAAAGTGAATTCATTCTTTTTGTTGTGTCTTTAACTCTTAGAGCTGAGAAAACTTCACATACAAAGATCTTGGTAAGGAGTAGGAAATACTACAAAATGTACATACACTGAAAACATTTAGCAAAGTTGGGAAACATTCAAAAAAACCCAAACCCATTCCAGTTCAAACTCACTTTTAAAATGTTTTCAAGCTTTTGTAATTAGAATTATATTAGAATTCCAGGGAAGATAAACATTCTGCTAAACTGAAGAATAATTAAAGTGACTTTTTTTTTTAAATCAAATTTTCCAGAAGTCTTACAAAAAAAGAAGAAAATAAATTACAAATCGATGGTGGCAGCACAAACCGTCTTAGAGACGGAATTAATTTGACAAAATGTTCAAGTACTTTGAAAGTACTTTGTAAGTAGTACTTGCTGTTAATAAATGGGACTAAAAAAGACATCTGAATTGCGCTTAGATGCACGAGGGAGAAATGCTCACACTTTCAAGAGTGGAATCAATTCAGAAAAATCTTAGAAAACACCTAAACTAGATACTGTGAGTCACAACCACTTACAGCAGAACACACCAACTGCAAAAGCAGGTACAATCCATGCTGTTTCCTTTTAAATTTAACCCCTGCAAGCTTTGAGAATGGCATCATCTCCCTTCTAAGAAAGGACCAAAAATAATTTCAGTAGTTTATGTTGCTCATGACAGACTCTACTAACATTGCATTCATGACTATGGATAATGCAGTTAAAGAACCAGACTGTAAGAGCCAAAGAACCCAAGATGGAAGGGACCCACAAGGGTCATTGAGTCCAACTCCTGACTCCCTGCAGGACCATCCAAAATTGAAACCCTGCGTCTGACAGTGGTCCAAACGCTTCTTGAGCTCCTGCAGCTCAGGCCATGCCCCCTGCCCTGGGCAGCCTGTTCCACGTACACCATCCTCTGCTGAAGAATCTTTTCGTAACTCCTCCCCGGCCATCCCCAGATGCAGCCCCTTGCCTGCTGGGGACACTGACAGGCCATGTCACTGTTGCCAAAGAGCAAGTAGAGCTCAGTGCTGTCCCTCTGCTCCCTGTGAGGAGCTGCAGCTGCCACGAGGGCTCCCCTCAGCTCCTCTGCTCTGGGCTGAACAAACCCTAGGGGCTTCAGCAGCTCCTCATACCTCTGGCCCTTCACATCCTTCACTGTCTTTCTCCCCTCCTTTGGATGCAGTAGGACAGCTACTCCTTTGCAGAAGCCGTGCTACTGAAAGCACGGAGCATTTGCAAGAAATGAATACAAACGGAAAAGACTGCTCAGCTCTGGTTGCTCCTCCTGCCAGGCCTTGGGCACCCGACTGCCATGTCACTGTGATGACGCAAGGGCGTCAAGGTGACGTGTGAGCATCTCCCAGCAGAACCCCCGGACAGTTCTGTTGGATTTCGCTGGCAGACTGGCAGAGCGAAGAGCCGCTTGTTGCAGATATGTCTGTCTGTGGAAACTTCAGCCAATTTGAGTCAAGAAGAATTAAAATTGAGCTGCCTGAAGCAGACACTTCTCTTTCTGATCCAGAGGCATTGACTGAGGCCTCCAGCTCCTATTCTCCAGCACCTCCAGGACAGGATCAAGGAACACTTTGCAATGCTGCTTGTAGCATCAACAAAGGAAGAAAAGGATTCACAAGCATTTTCTGGTGAAGAAGAAACCAAACGTATAGCTCACATTTCTTCCAAGGAGAGCAAAACCAGCATCTTCTCAGCCCTCGGCTTTCTGCAGAAACTCTGGCTATTGGCTGAAAGTGACAAATTTGAGATGGTTTGGTGAGCTTATGGTGGAAACTGTGTTGTAATTAACGAAGAAGTGTTTAAGGTAGAAGTATTTGGGCGAAAGGACCTCTGAGAGCTTTTCAAACTGAAAACATAAAAAGTTTCATTCATCAGCTTAATCTGTACAGATTCATCAAAATACACTGCGCCTGCAAAAGACACTCCTTTCCTGAATTTCTGGCAGAGGAAGAAGCACTTGTTGCTTGTAGGAAGGTACATCAGTTGCTTCACACATAAACCAACCTCTCACAATATTCTGGTGGGAGGGATTCCAGTAAAATAAGCCTTGGCAATAGAGAAGATGAGGATGACAGTATGTGTTCAGATTTTCATTTCTTTCTCTGGCTGTTGCCAGGTATTGTAGAGGTAGCACTGCTGAGTAGTAGAAATATGGATAAAATGTATTTGGGTTATATCCAGGTTTGGAGCCATGGAACAGAAAGATAAATAAATCAGGATGTGATGAGTTCATTTATTTCCATACATGCGCAACATATCCTGTTTTAGTCAGCCTAAACTGTATGATTAAACTGACTGATAGACCTTTTTAATATCCATGTTTGTCTTTAGCAATTAAAAGCCTTAGTTCTGGTATCTTACTGTCTTTTCAGTCCTAAACAGATAGCTACTAACTCTTCCCCTTTGCATTTTTTAGTTACTCTTCTACTACCACTCGTACTTAAAAAAAAGATTATCCACAACTGCTTGTGCATTGCAAGAGAAGAGTTGCCCTGATAAGAGCCCTGGCTGCCCCTGCCCTGCAAGGAGATCTGAATGGGAGACACCTGTGGAGCTGCCCAGGCCGTGCAGGGAGCAGCTGCTGGGCCAGAGGCCTGCTGGCGGCAGAAGACGGCAGAGAGACAGCGGCACCCACGGGGCCTCCGCCACTCAAGCGCCCGAAGAAAGATGCCCCCTAAGCCAGAGCTGCTCCAGCCCTGCCAGACCGTGCTGCAGCAGCAGGGAGGGAGAAGTGCCAGCCTCCAGCCCCCTCCCTGCTGCCACTGAGCGGCAGCCAGACTTCGGGTGCCACCTCTGCTCTTCCACCTTCCATAGTACCCAGATTTACAACTGGCCCAGCACAGCAGGAACCTCCCCTGCTCCCACAAGCAGCAGTGTGGCAGGGTCTTTGGGTCCTCCTAACCTCATCCCTTAAAAAGGCCATTCCGGCAGAAGCCATGCTGATGCTGCCTGCTGGGCAGCCCCATACTGCCCAAATGGCACCTGCAGCTGTAACGGGACACGTGCAGGTGGTGGGCTGGCACCACAGTGTGGGACCCGCTGCTGACAGCTGGGACAGCAGCACCTCTTATATGTTCATAAGTTGAGAGGTCTTAGGTAGATAGTTCTGGAAAGACGTTGGAGTACTAAACCTTCTCCACTGTCACATCCTTTTATTTATGTGTCTATTTATCTATGTAATGGTTCTGGAAATAAATAAACATTTGAGTAATGAACCTTTTCAGTTGCCATCTCCTTTCATTCATTCATTCATTTCATGCTCTTTGAACTCCACCAGGCTTTCTAGAGATCTCTTAGTTTATTCAGATATTGTATCACTTCAACTGTTCTTAAAGGAAAACATGCTACTCGGTTTGGTGGTGTTCTCCCTTTCCTACTGAATCAGCTGTATCTAACTCCCTTGATGCCCCAGTCTATTGCAGCTGTGATCAAGCAGCTATTCCAGCAGGTGAATACCACACTATTTGTCTACTAAGAAATACCGTAGCAAAAAGAACTTTTAGTTTTAGTTTCACAACAAAACATCCAAGAAAATAAGAAGCATTTTTAGATGGCTTCAGAAAGGAGAATATAGAGTTATCTATTAACATTCCTGGGAAAAAG
The DNA here is from genome assembly GCF_002078875.1 of Numida meleagris. Lineage (NCBI taxonomy): Eukaryota > Metazoa > Chordata > Aves > Galliformes > Numididae > Numida > Numida meleagris. Next base: position 12,725,442 of record NC_034412.1, read on the forward strand.
GGACTCCTAGATCTGTGTAAACATCTTGAAACCTGAAAAGTTGCCACAGAAAAGCCATAAAGTGACAATGGTCCACGGCAAAGAACAAATACTGACATCCTGCACCACCTTTGAAAATTAGGACGTGTGCCATTCCTTTCTCTTTCTCCTCCTTCCACACACACCTTCCAAGTACATCATCTGGAGCTCTGGCCCAAAAATTATGATGCAGTTTGCCCTCCCTGTCTCGCTTTAAGAGGCTTTACAAGTAATTTACTCAAATAAAACATAGCTAAGAAAACATTTTCTAGGCAGTTTCAACCTGCTGACAGATAGGCAAACTAGTTTAATCTCTGACAAGTTATTTGCCATCAAGCTCAGTGATCCAGAAGGCATTGTCCATAAACTATTATAGTCATTTGCCACAGTGCTCTTCAGACAGTATGAACAGTTGGTATTCTTCCAGCTTTATGAACACATTTTGTCAAGCTCAAGAAGGCAGACTTTGTGACCCCACCATCTGCCATAACCCCTTGTCAGGTTCAGACAAAAGAACTTACACAGATGGTCTCAAAATGGAGATTCTCTACATTCTGAATTACTGTTTTACAGCTTGCACCACACAGATAGAGAAACAATACTCTGCCTTTTTGTTCTTAGGCTGGTTTCTACTGAAACGAGGATGCATAAAGCCCAAAGCACGTGACACACACATACTGCTTTACTTGAAGTTCTCCATAATCTAAATCTCAGTTTATAATCTGCTCCCGTGAGTTTACCTTTTGGTCAAGTATTGTACAGTTCTGTGAGAGACCAGAACTGTATAACCACGTAAACTCAGAGATGTGATTTCTTTTAGAACTTACATTGCCCAATCACTTATGCTGATGCCATTGAAAAGCCACTACGAGCAGTAAATTTACAAAAACGTAGATAATCACACTCTAGTTTAGTTCTCTATACAGATCCTTTATCACAAGTTAAAAAACAGATCTATTCTGAAGTGATACTGAAGCAAAATTCCAGTATAAGAAACACTGCAGAATAGAAAACAGTTATCTGAGAAAAATACTATATGTATACTCCTTTGTACATTATTTTCTATGGTTCAAAGTCATATTTTAAATTGTTCCTTTAAGGTATATATGTTGGCTAAAACCTAGTCGTAGAAAAGAATAAAGCCCCACTCCAGGACAGTTTGTTTTTGGCCCTTGACAACAAATCTGTAACAAACATCTTAGATTTCTTTAACTTCCTCCAATTTTGACCAGCACTTCACATAGCATAGCTTCACAAAGATCAGCAGCACACAAAGGCCCACCCCAGCCTCACAGGCCGCCTCCCCATAACACTAACGTAACACCACCCCTCTTCATAACACTAACTTGCAAGCTGCAGCACTACAGCACTGATCTCAGAAGACAGCAGTGACAGAAAGATTCCTCATTAATCAATACAAGCCCTGTTTCAAACTACTAATTTATGCACACCATCTACATGGATTAGACCACCTGTTGTGCATATGTTGCCTCATTGTATGTCCATTTTCAGACCAGTACAACTTCAAAATTACAAAGTACTCAGCAGAAATCCACCTGCTCCTAGGGAGTGCGTCACCTTCCTGAAGAGCACGTCAGCATTCAATTCCTTTTTGAAGCAACTGCAGTAAAAAAGAACCAATTTTAGTAAAAATATAACCTGTATGTGCTAATCAGATTATTTTATTTGTACTCCAGGGAACAAAACTCAACTCCGTTACCAAGATTCTGAAACTGAAATTAGGGATTTTGTACACCTTTAAGAAGATTCCATCGGACAACTTTTTTTCCTGAACCTCTTCAGATGACTTAGTCTCAGTTTTACCCTTTATGAGGAAAACATGGCCCACAAACTGGAAAAAAAAATGGTACGTCAATGTCCACATAGCATCTGGCTTGTCACTTAATTAAGAACTACAAAAAGCCACCTATGGGGTGTATTCAGCACGTTACATACACGGAGTGGGACATCACGCACTCATCACACAGTAACTTTCATTTTGAAAATAATAATAAAAAAGAAACTCTTAGGAAACACTGGAAAGGAACTCCAACAATGGCATACATTATAAATATCTTACAGGAACTACAACTTGTTTTTTCTCCAGCATTTACTGTGAGCAAAGTAAAAGTGTGCCTTCAAAATAACAGTCAAGGTGATTAGAGAGTCTCAACAAATCTCAGTGACTTGACTGTTAAATGGTATCAGAACTTTTAACAAAATAAAATACCTCTAGAAGCGAGTTTAAAGACATCATCTCATCTAGAGCTCTGAAGATTGGAAGGCACTTGAAGTAGAGCTACTTTCTGTCAGCAAACAACACAAACTAAAGCTTGCTGTCAGTTAGGAACGTAGCGTATTTTCAAAAGCATTTCTTCTAGATGTTCATTTCAACAATGGGTTGACATTTGGAAAAACAAAACAAACCAAAACACGTCGTTATCTATACAAATGACTGTAAAGTACCCTGATAAGACAATCTCGGTCTATTACCAATAATACATTAGCTCCTCTTTCTTCTTTAAGCTCAGATGAAGCACAGAACGGCCTGGGGAAGGGACGTGTAAGCCCAGCCAGCCGTAGCCCCTGCCGTGTGCTGGCTGCCCTGCACCCGTCCATCTCGGCACCGAGCACCCCCAGAGATGGGGCAAAAGAAAAAAAAAGCATATTTTTTACTACCGAGGCTTCACACAAGCTTCTTACTACCTACCACCAGTTTGTACACTGTATGATACATCAGAGAATGCTCTGGATATTTTCTTGCAATACGTTTTAATTTTGAACTTCTATAATTTTCAGAGTTACCAAGACAGCAACTGATACACAGAACAGCTGAAACGTCCTCTCGAGATACGCCTCCCTCTATACCCTGCAGCTGGAAGAACCTTAACATCCAATGAACTGAAGATAATTCTACATTTGCAGTTAAAGATCATCAAGTCATATAGGGATAAAGAACTTGATGACAGAGAAAGACTTAATGACTATTTCCCACATTTTGCTGTTTGCTAGAAGCTTTGTTCTAGTGTGAAGCTATTGCTAAGTCTGCTCCCGCATGGACAGAAGATTCTGACAGTACTCACTGAATGGGAAAAGGTTAAAAAACAACCAGCCAGCCAGAGTTTTTTGGTTATAATTTGGTACAGTGCCAAAACAGGGAAAAGAAGATTTTTCTAGAGATGCACAGACTCTCAAATCTTGATTACAGAACACAGAATTAATTATTTCAAGGGTGCAGCTCCACAAAACAAGCTGCACCGATGCAAGATCCTGCCCCTGCTGTCACTGCTAGAATGCATCGCAGGTCTTCCACTTTCTCTTACTTCCTACAACTTCCCACTCTGTCCCCATGCTGCACGCTCTCAAGAACTGCCATGCTGACCCGACCTCTCAGCCAGCTGAGCTCCTGATAGTGTCAGCATCACAAGAGTGGGCAGAAAGGGGGAGAAGAAAGCGCTGCGCCTGCTGCAGCCCCCTGGCAGATCAGATGGCCCAGACCCGCCCCAGGACAGAGCCAAACCTCAGCTGAACGAGCTGCTTGATCAGCCCAGCCTGCGGAACCACAGCGTGACTCAGTTTCTGAAAAAAGCATTTATGACGTACTGCAAATTTACTTATGGGTTGAAGTGTGACAAAAGGTTGGTTACGTTTTGTTTGTATGAAAACTAACCTGAGCTTTTGGAGAGTTCACTGGAGTGCGGGCATGCTTTGACAGTTTACTAGGAAGTAGTGCAATGTTTTGTCTTCGCACCTCAGCTTTCCCAGTTTCTTACAGAGCAAGGTGCAGAACGAGCATTTGCTTCTGAGAGCAGAAGGCTGCTCTGTTATACAGTCAACACATACCCTACAATTTTACCAGCTTTATATACTGTCGTTAAGTTTTAAAAAATGTTTAAATGTATTTACAGCTGTAAGCTGGATTCTAAATAAACTGAAGCTTGCAGTAATGAGTACACATTTCAGAGAACAGAAATGTATTTCACAAATTGATAATGAAGGGAAAAGTTCCTCCTTCCTTACAATATATGGAGAACCCCACACGCAAGGTTTTGGAATTCACTCAGGGACATAAGCTCACTTTAAAATGCAGTTCCTAATCATACACGTAACTGTTGGTCACGTTACCGCTCTAACTTCTAATATAGGTCAGTTAGAATTATTCTGGTAATTACAGCTACTGCTCGTGTGGGAAAGGTTCACTACCTGGGAGACCATTACGGCTCACGAGTGTCCCCATGGGGACCAACCTGCCAGCAGCAGTTTGAAGGAACAGGAGAAACCTGACTTTCCAAGCAGAGGAGCATGCCCTAACTTCTGAGAGAAACAACACTGAGTCACAAGACCAGAATTACACTCACAGGGGGACTTCAGTTTATGGAAGGTAACAAAAGCTTCATCTTAGGGTCACAGACACAGTTTCGGTGAAAGAATCACCTACCTAGGAATATGAGAAGCCTCAATGACCATCACTGCTTTCTCTTTATTGGAAGCTATCATCCCACACAGGAAATCAGATAAAGCAGCAAGAGAGTTCCTTTACTGAAGCCATTAGAGCAAGATAACGTAACTTGCAGAAGAGCTACTATAAATCCAGAAACTGAGGAAAAATCAAGTGGCTTTCATTTTAATAATGGATGCTACAAAAAGACATTAAAAATCAAAACAGGCAGCTGTTATAAAACCATCATTCTACTGCTGCATCTGCTCCCTTTTACGGTGCTTCCTAGCACACAGCAGTACATACCTAGCTTTTCCAACCTCGCAATGGGCATTTATACCATTGGTTTCCATGTCATATGCAGACTGTTCCTGCGGATTGTTCTCCACCAAACACCTGCCATGTTATTGTAAGCCTGTCTCATTGGTTCCTGTGGCTCCTTGGTTCTGCACACAGAGCTACCTCCACAAGTGCATTTCCTGTGCCAGACCAGGCAACACGCAGCTTGTTTTCCCTATTTTACGATCCACTCTTGGCTCATTAGTAGTTGTTTCCTACAAATATAACTGGAAAGGTAAATGAGAAATTCTTAATCATTACACCGCAAAGTATGCAGAAAGAATATGCAATGTAAGAAAGCGCAGCTTATTTAGGCAATTCTAAGAACATTTCTTGAGGTGGCACGTCAAAGGAAACGGAATTCCAAGAATGAGAAGAGCCGTAACTAAAGAATGCATTCTGATCCTCACTAGGATGAGGAAGTTTAAATGTTAATGCCTATCCTACCTGGCACAGGTTACAGCTTCTCTCCCCTAACCCTGCCAGGTCATTTTAGAGACGAGCACTAAAATCATAGAATCATAGAATTAGCTAGGTTGGAAAAGACCTACAAGATCACCTAGTCCAACCATCCACCCATCACCAATAACCCCACTAAACCATGTCTCTCAACGCTATATCTAAATGTTTCTTGAACACCTCCAGGGACGGTGACTCAACCACCTCCCTGGGCAGCCCATTCCAGCACCTGACCACTCTTTCAGAAAAGTAGTGTTTCCTAGTGTTTCCGCTAGGCTTTCCTCTAGGCACAGTGAGGAGGTCTGCTAACTTAAAATGAGCAATGTTACACATTCCTGAAGGGGAGGGAAAGCTGGAACCTCAGATCCTACCTTTTGCTAAACCCACTGGAAGGTGCTAAAATACAAAGCCTTATCTTCACTTTGTGGTTGCTCACAACTGCCCAGCAAGCAACTCCAGATGCATAGGAGGCTCCTACAATACAGTCCAACACACACAAGAACAGGAAACAAACAAGGAGTCCTCCTGCAGCAGCAACACCCCTTGCAAACCAGCGCTATTTTGCCAGCTGTGCTGTTCAGCCTGCCCCTTTACATGGGACAGCTGCACTCTAGCTGCTGCATTGAAGACTGTGCCTTACCACTTTGTAAAGTGAGCTAACCCTCCAGAACGCTCTAGAGCAATAGAGGGCATTCCCATCAGTGCCATATAATTTCTATAACGCTAATTCTATCAGCCTAGCACAGGTCAAACAGCTTCTTTCTGTTGTGTTAGCACAGTGATTTCTGTGCAAGCAGGAAGTGGTTACAAGAAGTTCCAGCAGTTTGTCAGTAAAATGTGATCAGACTTAAATGCACCCATGAGGTAAACCAACTAATATCTAATAATTTTCCATCTTTTCCTTAGTACAGACCTAAACCATTTTCAGAGCTATTACTCTTAGCTCTTCCAGAGGCACCAGGCTCACTGCACAACAGTTTTCCAACAAGAATTTATGCTTTTTCTCCCACTCCTAACCACCTGTTTGGCGATGTACGTTTGTTTCTGTGACATGAACTTATGCTTCCATGTTTCTTCAGAGTGCTGTAGCTAGCACCCTACAGGCTATTTCAAACATTAGTTCCCAAAATGCACTACCTGGCTACGTAAAAAACATCTCCACGTACACAGAGCATCGGCAAAAACATCCCGAGGCGCAGTTCTGCATTTGTACTACAGCACCTGCTGGGGTCTGCCCCATGCACGTCCATCACTTTGTGGATAAAATAAGAAGTACTACAATCAGGGGAACCAGACTGAACTCAGGCAGAGTAGAGAAATGGAGAAGTTACTCATTTCTCTTTTAGTAGCATCAGTTTATACAGTCGAAAAAATAATATATTTTTAATAAGAGATCACATCTAGTTGAGATTAGCTTCAGTACCACACAGCAGCCGCGGTTCTGACCTCATTTCTGTCACCATAATTAAGCTACATCTGTGCAGCTGAAAAAAAACCCCACCAAATGTTAAAAATATTAACAAAGAGAGGTGAAAATAACCGAGCCGATTTCCAAAATGAAAAACTCACCGCGTAACCCTCGCATTTCAGTTTTTCGCACGCCGTGCCTGTTGAACTACACAGACGCGACCACCTCCTCGCTTTGTGCCCGCTCCGAGCCCGGCAGGAAGGCAGCGCGGCGCGGAGCAGCACGTGAAGGCGGCACGGCGCGGCACGGCGCTCCCGCAGCCCGGCGCCAGCCCCGGGCTCCGCGGGGACGCACCCTCCGAGATACGGTTTTCTCCCCCGTTTCAAGGAAGTTCGCTCACGAGCTATTTTCCTCCCTTTGTTTACGTTTCCAATTCCGAACGGCGGCATTCGCCTCGGAATTCGCCTCCGTCGCGAAGCCCGTGCGGCCTACGGCGGGCAGGCCCGGGGCCGGCGGGGCGCGGCGCGCGGCGCTCCCAACTTTTGTTGTCGCGGCCGCGGCGCTCTCCCCGTGGCACGG